>NC_048915.1:4630681-4804924 GCF_011077185.1 Oxyura jamaicensis
GGGGGGGGGTGCGGAAGTGGCGGGGGAGGAGGGGGCGGTTGCTAGGCGACGGCGGGATGGGGCCGGGGGTTGGGGGCCTGAGGCGGCCCCGTCCCTGCTCGTTGTCCCCTGAGGGGCCCTGAGGCGGCTCCGTTTCTCCCCTCGGTGTCCCCTGAGGCGGCTCCGTCTCGCCCCGTTGCCCCCCCTGCACGCCGGCAGCCGCTCGAGGGGCTCCAGTGCCTCAGGGGGTGCAGCCCGGGTCCCAACGGGTTCCACATCGGTTCCTTTGGGCATGGAGGAGAGAGGGACGGGGGTGACACCAGCCTCCATCCCACCAGCCGCCGTCCCGCCAGCCTCTCCATAGGTCCCATGTACCCGAGGGGACCGTGTGGAGAGGATGGGGCCAGTAATTACAGCGTTTTTGGAGAGGTCCTTCGTGGTGGGCAGCAACAGGACAAGGGGCAATGGGTATAAATCAAACCTCGGGAGGTTTCATCGCCATCTGAAGGAGAACTTCTTTACAATTATGGTGACAGCATTGGCTGCCCAGAGGCTGTGGGGTCTCCTCTGGAGATACTCCACACCCGCCTGGGTGCCGCCCTGTAACGTGCTCTGGGTGACCCTGCTTGAGCAGGGGTGCTGGACCAGCTGATCTCAGGAGGTCCCTTCCAACCTCAGCCGTTCTGTATTTCTCTTTAATCCGCACTAAATGAATATTAAAGGACTGAGCCTCAGCTTTCGTTACTCCCAAGAAGGCCGCATGCTGCAAGCACTTCCCATGTGTGGAATGTGGAACAGCCTGGGCCAGAGCTCTGCACACTCCAGCACGTTCCATCCGCGCTGCCAGGACAGCCAGAACAGCCGGGCTTCGTCCTGAAAAATCCAGAAATGCAAAAAAGTGGCCTGGAAGGGGCCCGAGAAGCCAGAGCAGTGCCCAAACACAGAGGACAAGGCACAAAACTGCTCCGTAGGCACAGTTAAAGGCAGCTGCAGGGTACACGTGGGGATGGGCAGCCGTCCCACGAGCCTTTCACGCAGCCTTCTTTCTCGGGGAGTGACATGTAAAGACATCTTCCAAGTGCACAATCAACTGTCTAAAAACTAACACCTGGTAAACACACGTTACCCTTCGATATCCCCATAACAACATCAGGCTTGTGTTTGTTTTTCCAGTTTGCAGAGGAGCTACGAGACTGTAAGTAGCTCGGGTTGAGGAGAATAAAGGCTGTGATTCACTAGATCTGCATAAATTCAGAGCGTACGTCTGCCCTCTCCTCAGTTTTTGGCAGTGTTTTTAACAATGTTTAGTACCGCTTTGTTACAGCTTTGGTACACAAACTGTCACCAGAAAGGCAGAGGGTGAAACAAGTGAAACAATTGTGTGCGTGCGGCGAAGTGACTGAGACGTACCAGTTCCAGCGTGGGGTCAGGCCGCGGCACCCTTATCTCTATTTTCTCTTCCCCAAAATACTTCTTTGATAAGAAACATACATGAATAAGAGGAGTATAGTGAAGCCATCCAAGCATCTTCGAACCTGCAGCTTATCCTGGAGGAAGGATGTCAGCTTTCCTGCTGGTGAGGGGCATTTCCCAGCTATGCAGCCGTGGAGGTGGCAGCAGGGGAACTGCACCATCGGAGCAGCAGAGTAGAAGCTTGAGATTCAAGATCCAGGCTTCACATGCATTATTAAGAACTACTGTTCCAGGGACTGCTAACTAAATTAGTCTTAAAAGCGTAAATTTAGTTATCAGAGAAGTTACGTTGTAAAGATTCTAAAAACATGGAAATTAAAAGTAAGCTACTAGAATATTTCCTTAATTGTAATCCTGAGAGGGAAGGGGAAACGTGATCACCGAGATCGAGCAGATATACCCAAGGCAGACGTCTCCACAAAACGCGGGTACCTCAGAGCTATGCGAGCACTTCTGATGCTGCAGCTTAGGACACTGTAATCAGAACCGAGGGCTGGGGCTCAAATGCCGACCTAACATTTGAAACCAAGGAGCCCGATCTGTTTTCCAGGACTTCAGACCCAGCGTCACAAGGCATAAATTTCTGTTACACCTCTCTTTCTCACACACAGTCCCCCTGAAGCTGCAAAAGAAGATTTTTCTGATACAGTAGGGTTTTTTTTTTGTTTTGTTTTGTTTGTGATATAACATTAAAAGGAGCAGAAGGTGTGCAGAAACTGTAGAGATGCTCAGTTCGGTGTAATACGTTCTGCATGCTAACAGTTTAAGTAAATTAGCTGAGTACATGCATGCCATTAGCAAGTCCCTCCTTAAAATCACTTAGCATTATTCAAAAATCCACACTTACAGCTCAACTGCTAAATAATTCAGTGTCTAAAGGTATGTCAACACGTGCTTGTAGGGTAGAGCCCAAACTAATCCACAGAATTCAGAGGATGGCAAACAACTTCCAGTTTTGTACCCCAAAACAGAAGCCTAAGCTTTTGGCATGGGTTTGCAGAGGACCATGGAGTCTGCAAGGAACTCTAAAGCTGGGAAATGTAAAGTATTACAAGGTACAGAACACGGAGATCAAAGCTTAACCCCAATCCAAAAGGAGTCTGAAATCCGTCCTTAAAGCATCTCGGAGCCAATGGGCTTTTTATAACCCTCCGAGCACAAAACTAGCCGTGCAGGAAACGTGCAGATGCACAGACGGCCACTGGAAATGTCTGGCCACAGCTCATTCAAACAGAAAAAGCTGAAACGATCTCACAAGCGCAGGAGTTGGCCGCTCCGCAGATCAGACTAACATAAAGCCTGCAAATAGCGGAAATCCGATGTGTAAACGTGCACAAGCTTAGAGATAGCAGGGGGCCGTTTGGACGCGGAACAAAAGGTACAGGTAAAAATGTAAGTAGCAGTTTTAAAGTGGGTTTTGGGTTTGAGTCAAGACAGGTCCAGAGGAAAGGTTTGCTTTTGTATTGCCCGTCTCAAAACCACTCAAGTCACGCTAAGGTAGCACGGCCAGGCAGCTGGAGCGGCAGCAGATTTTGATGTACGCTTGTGCCATTTAATAACCGAAGGAGCTCAAATTAAGTCAGTTCTCAGATGATGTTTTAATGAAAAGTGGAATTGCCCATCATATTCCAAGAAGTTTTAAGCATATTACTTGTTCGCTTAAGTGTTTCTCTCATCAAACAGAAATAAGCTGGAAAGAGAGGAGTTTTGGAGCCTCCGCAATATCTGATGCAATCCAGCTACAGTCAGCATTTCACTGTTCGTTCCCAAGCCCTCCTCCAGTGAACTGCCAGGACTGAGCACGGAAGCTTCTTCCTTCCCCACGCGATCTGACTCAGGAGTGTCACCCCAACATAGTCACATTGCTTTTATTTAGGTCTTCTGCCAACAGTTACAGGGTAACAGACACTTGGGACTGCAAAGTCAAAGTTGCAAGCAAAAATCAGGACCAAGGCAAAAAAATAAAAATAAAAAAAATAAAAATCCACAAAAGCAATCAAATCAAATATAAATACAATGTTCTGGAGCTCTTTAATCATACCATTTTCTTTAATAAAGAGGTGGTTACGATCTTACAGTATTTTCTTTTGGCCTAATCCAAGGATTTTGTTACTCTTTACCAGTCTTAATTCCACGCATACAAAAAAAAAAACAAAAAACGTTGATATTCAACCTTTAAAATATAAGCCATATTTTCTTAATAAAATAAGTTTTGTGCTGCTGCTTGTTTAGTAAGTACTGTACATCAACTGTTCACGTCTATTTAACAAATGGACCGTACAGAGTTCAAGCTAAAGCAAAAAAAAAAAAAGAAAAAGAAAAACAAACACAAGAAAAATAACCCAAACAGAGTGTCTTGTCAACACCCTGTGTACAGTTCAACACTTGCTCGTATAAAGGAGGTACGAAAGGGGCTAGAATTGAACACAAAAGCACTGGAGTCCCCATCAATTTTCTTTCACAACTATTGAAGTGCAAATCACTCAGGCAAGATATGAATTTCGCTCGTTTATTGCTGTCCAAAGCTGTCTGGCTTCCCTTGCTTAAAGAATGACATTCTTTTATTTCGTTAACTAATTTTCCAAGAAGAAAACTTTCCACGAGGCAACGCTGAACACTTGGGCTTTGTGACACCAGGCAGCAGGTCAGAGGCTTGCAAGCACCAGAACCCCCCGACTGCCCTGGGAGCTCTGGGGCGAGGGCTGCTCTGCCCTCGCGCCCCCGTTAGGTTCCAAAAGGAGATGAGGGAAACAAACAGCATTCAACAACTGACGGGTAAATGAAAGTGATTCCTCTTCCCACAGGACTGCATGCACTTGGCGATGGTTCCAGTCGTAGAAGGAACACGTGCGCACTGAGAAGGCAGAGACTCGGGAGCCGTTCAGGATGTTCACGTAGAGGTTGTGGCTAACTACAAGTCCTGATATGTAGCTGGGTTAACACCTATCCACTAGGGGTACCAAAACGCACAGCACCTCAACATGCAGTTTCTCACTTGCATCTTGGACAAGAAAAGGGTAGAAATATCGAATGTTGGAGCCGCGCAGAAGGTACAGTGCATAGTCCGTTATATAAAACATGCGGGTAACTCAAACCCCTTCTACGTTTCTTCAAAGTGGAAATAGGGTTTAAAGGGCACAGCAGCTACCAGTTTGGCTTTTTTTTTATTTATTCAAAACCGTGAAAACCCAACGCAGAGGGTGAAATAAGGGCAGAACACGATCTGCAAGTCAACAGCTGAGAGTTTCAGAAGCTGTGAAGCTTTTGTGTAGTTAAAATTGCTGTTAAAAGTAGGTGCTACATCAGCAAGTCTTCATTCATAGTTTTCTATGAACAGCCACCTTACAAATGAGTGCAAATCTTAAAGGTCCATTTTACATTTCAAGTCTCAAGGTTAAAAAAAAAATTGTTACAGAGCAACAAGCTGTTTCTGTAAATGCCCACGCTATCTCTTTTCAAATGGTTAAAAATGGCATGTGCTATGCCACAGCTACTAAAAGACATTTCAGAAGTCTAGACCCAACTAAAACACTAAAATAAAAAATAGAAACCAAAATACCTTTGCCCCTTGCTGCAGAGCAGCAACCAGGTGCTTTCCGTTGTAATGCTGGTGAACAAACTGATTTACAGAGAGAACCTTGGCCTAAACCCCGGTTTTATTCTTAGCGAGGGGCTTTCTAACGCATCGTGAGCAGGTACAGCCTCTCTGAGATCATTTTGCTTTCAATGCACACAAGCCAGAATTCCGAGGATGAAATGGAGAGGTGCTGAATTTGTGTCACTATGCAGGCACTTGTGTAGAGGAATGTAGGCTTCTCATGTTGACACTTAGTGTTGACACGTTCCCTGCTCTCTAAAAGCTTCCCTAAGAGTTCTCTACCCTACTGACCACGAAGAGTTCCTGGTCTCCTCCCCACCACCTTGCAGATACACAGCAGTGGAGTTTGACACAAGGTGCAAAGGAGAATATGAGCCAAATACTGTAGTCTTGAGGACAAAATACAACTGTGCTAAATGTAGGATCTTCACAGAAGGTGACATCAGTGGGCTCAGCACTTAGTTTGCATAGCATAGTGATGTCTTCGTTTTTCACAAATATGTTGCCCAGAAAGAAAACAGGTAGAGTGAATTCCTGGTGCTAGGACAGATTAATGGGCCAACATGACTACTGCGGTTTCCATGAAGGCAAGGCGAGTTTGAACATCGAAAAGCACAGAACTAGAAGATGTGCTTCTATCCACACGTACTGACAAGGGGCAGTGCTTGGGATAGATCTACTTTGAAAATGTGTTCGCTCTTGGCAGTAAAATGGTGACAGAGCTCTCCCCTGAAAGAGCTCGGTAGGAGTGCACACGTAATTCTTCCTCTTGAAGGAAGCGTCGTGCGCACCTTTCATATCAAAAAACGGATAATCTGCCCACCTGATACTGGTAATGAGTTGCTACTACTGCCCTGCTGTGCATAATGGTCATTCAGTGCAGCAAAATGAGTCTGAAAAGCAGTCACTATGTTACTGTTGGGAAAAAAAGGCTTTTTTTCCTGTAAAGAACACAAATCAGTAGGAGTTTCCCCCATGACAACAATGAGGATTTCGCAATTCTGACTAAGGAACAAATGTGGTGTGCTTTCAGAAGAAAAACCCTGCGCGTGGAATCAGTGAGACCGTGACATGAAGAGCAGCAAAACCTAGCAGCAGACACGGTGCCAGTTTGGAGGTGCTGACGCTGGGGTACGCGGTACTTCCGAAAGCAGCCGGCCCAGGCAGGCATGTGTCGAAGGCACATGGTGCGAGGGAGATGGGTGCTGAGGAGTACCCCGGAGCTGCACGGACTGCAGTTTGTAACACTCATCGGACAGGAAACATGAGAAATCTCTGGCGTGAGCGCACAGCCTCAGGAAGTGCGGTGATGTAAACTCTGAGCATGTTAATGACTTGTGTATTTTGGCAACAGACTCGGTATCATATAAAAATAATGTTTAGTAAAAAAATCCCGGTGTCCATCATAGAAATTCAGGAAAAAAAAAAATTGATAGCGATTTCTGTCCTCATGGGATGACAATGCCCCCATTTGTCAGAAACAGTTTTAAATAACAAGTAGTACATTGGAAACAAAAATGGGTCAGCAGCCATTAAACGTGTCCTATATGAAAGTGCACATCTTTCAATGGAGTTTAACCACCATGAGGTTGTGATCTAACACAAACTGCAACTTAGGACCATAGAAATTAACTCCTTCCGATGGAAATATGGACCACCATCAAGACAAGATTACTATTTTCCTTACAAGATTAAAAACATTGAAATTTTGCAGCATCATAGTAAGGCACTCACCCATGGAAAAGTCTGTGACTGTTGCTTCAAGTGGCAGCAGCTAACTAGCTTTTAACACGAGGAAGACAGTTTTCAGTTCTGAGCTAAGTGCTAGGGTGCCTTACATTATATGGGGGGAATTATTCGGGGGCGGGGAACTGTTAGTGTTAGAATTCTCCTATAAACTAGTTGTTTTTTCCCCTTAACCCATTAAAGCATCTCATATTCTAAAATATTAGTTTTATAAATCTAGTCTTCTGTTTTAAGGCTCTAAAAATCCCCTCCCCCCAACCCCCACAAAAAATACCTACCAGCGCCTGGTGGGCAACGGAGGACCAAATCCGCCATTTCACAGTCAGGAGTCTATAGTATTGCATCTTAAAAATGAAAACCTGCTTCCGCCTCCCGGGAGTTTTATCCCTTCCTTGAATGCCTTCATGTGTTTGGTCAGGTCAAAATTTTGCAAAGCCAGAAAAAATTAAAAAAATAATCAGTCTCTTCCAATCCTACGAAGGTGTTGGATCTTTCTGTCCCGTGGTGCTGGTCTCCTGCCTCAAATCGACGCTGCCTGCCCTGCAGTGATTTCTCATTGGAAAAAAAAAACAAGGTGTCCCAATGCTTCCTTTTTTGTATGGCTCCTACAAATCTGAAAGCTTTCTTGAGTGAGGTAACAAAAGTTAGGCTTTCAAGCAAAGTACATGGTACGTAAAGTGTCCTGATGAACCTGCACAGCCTTCGCCAAGGCCTGGGGGTCTCTGCCGTTGCTCTGTCCAGATATATGGCTGCCCTCGCCACTGAAAGCGCAAGAAAATCATTGTGTAATTATTTAATATTCCCCCCCAAGGCACACTGAGAAACCCCCTTGGATATCTGAGTCTGCTGTTCTGGACACTGTTTGCACCTCTCCCTCCTGCTAAGTGTGAACTGTGCCCAGCACTGCAGAGATTCCAGCACCCCGAGGTGGCTGCTCATGCTCAAACACCCCAGGGATGCTCCTCCAGGTCCGGGATGAGCTCAGGATGGGATTAAGATTTAACCCTCTTGATCCCCGTTTCCTCCTAGACTGGGACCTAAGAGGATGTAGCCATGTGCAGGTCTGCAGACCTGCTCTGATTCAGGCTCTTTTGGACACGAAGGCAGTGCACTCGTGCCCCACTGCTCCTCCCTAGGGTTTTTGCCCTCCGTGATCCCGCAAGGATCAGCCCGCTCACCTGTCGTGCTCCTTGTCCACGAGATGATACCGCGCTCTGAACGCCACCAGTCGGGCGTAGTACGCCGGGGCCGGGATAGAGACCGAGCGAGTGCAGCGCACGTACGTATGGCACAGCTGGTACGTGAGGATTTGCAGCTCATCTGCCGTGAATCGGTTGTCATCCCAGAGCACATAGTAATGGGACGGCCGGCTCGTACCCTGCCAAGGAGAAGGAACGGTGTGAAATGAAACGTGCTGCCCGTGCCCGCAGGCAGCTGCCTGGTATCCTAATCACCCTCCGATCAAAATGAGACAGCAAAACAGCCCGAGCAGGAGAGAGGTCCGTGGTTCCCTAATTTAAGAGCCCCACATGTGACTGAGGCCGGGAAGCACTTTGCACTGACGTGCAAACTATGCCCATGCACTGCTGGTGCTTCCGTGCTGCTTCCCCAGGCCCCTGACACCGCACCGCACACTGCACCAACACAGAGCTCCCCCCGTGGCTCCCCTCCGAACCAGGCCAGCTCCCTGCTGTCCTTGCAGCGGGAGAGGATGCCAAAAAACCTCTCTTGCGGAAACAGCTGTAGATTAAGTGAGTGCAATTCCTTCTGTATGGTTTCTGACTAATCTTGGCTGTCTGAAGAAAGGCAGCTGTAAAGCAAGCCGCCTCCTCCAGGGACGGCTGGCCCCAGCTCTCCCGCCCACGGCCAGACACCAGGTCCCTGCTGACAACCAGGCGCACCAGCGAGCCCAGCGTGCTCAGGCACCAGCTGACAAGCTGCTGAACTGGCCACTCCAAAGAAGGAAATTCTCAGAGGAGAGATCCTTGGCTCCAAGAGAGAAACCAAGCACACGCCACAGAACGCAGCGGCCATGTCACCTGGCACCTGCTAGCCCAAACCGCTGCCATGGCAGCTTGCAGCAAAGTGCCCGTGTCTCCAGGGAGGGCCCCGTCAGATGCACGAGATGCAATCTGCAGAAACAACCAAAAGAAAAACAGCAGCAGCACAACGGCCAGCTCTGCAGCACGGTACCTGAATGCCTGCATGACTGCACAAGTAGAAGTCGAACTCAAAGGGGTGGGTGATGTTTGTATCCACTGTTGTTCCGGCTGGGATATTCCCACTCTTCCCAATCTACAGGGAACAGAAAGAGAGATCCAAGCACTGCACAATTTGATTATTTCCAGCTGCCCAGAGCACTGCCTGCAACACCTGCTCTGCATTAGGGCCACAGCACAGGGTCCCCCATTTCAGCATCTCAGTTTGAGAGCACCACTCCACTCGGAGGGAACAGAAGCAGCTCATCCCGCTCTGCTCCCTGCCCCGACAGGCCTGCAAGCATTTTCTGCAAGCATCAACACCAGGCATGACATAGGCAGAGAGCGAGCTACATAAAAAGGAAAGCAGGCAGGGTGAGGGCTGGGCACTGGCCCATCCCACTGCAGAAATGAGGATTAAGTGAGTAAAACTCCGGGGATCTCTGCAGAGAGAGTACACTAGAGCCTTTGACTTAAGACACCGGGGCTTTTACGCCCTGGTCAAAAATGGTCCTTAGTTCCCCAAGATTAAGTCTTCATGCTCAGGGACAGCCAAAGCCTGGTTAGACAAGATTTAAACCCTAAATATAGATCAATCAGTGAGTTACTGCACAGCACACACAAAGCACACATGAACTAGCTGTGAGCAAGCAAGGGGTTATTCATCCTGTCACAACGTCAGCGGCTACAGCTATCACCAAAACAACAGATGTTTTCAAGCTGACAGAGGCTATTTCAAGAGAGTCACCAGGATCATCAGCACCCAGTAACTCATAATAACAGCAAACAGCTGTCTGGGTTTCTAGAAGCAGCCTAATCCACATGGATACAGGAGTCAATTGGGTAGCAGATTTTATTCAAGAAAGTGCTCTGCCTGCCAGCAACAAGCTTTCCGCTCGGTAAAGTCCAGGGCTGACTCTCCCTAAAAGCTGGTGATGAAACGTCCCCCTCCAGCCCTGCCACTCACCCTCTCGTTCTTGTCTGCGCAGAAGAGTCGGGTGTGATGCCTTTTCTGGACGACGATGTAGGTGATGCCAGGCTGGTAATCCTTTTCCAGTTTGATGCAGGCGTCACGGATCGCTAGGAGCTCATAGTGAAGGATCTGGAGAGACAAACACACGTGGAGTGAGCGGACGCAGCAGCTGGTTTCTGCACCCAGCTGTCCCTGCCCACCCTCAGGGAAGCCACAGCAGCCAGTGCAGGTTTAGGCAGCAGCGCAGGGACCAAGACATCCGATACTGTCATCCACGAGCATTTGTCAGCACTGCACGTCCCCAGACACAAGTGGAAAAAAAGGGAGAGTGCTCAAAGCTAGCCTCGGGAGATGCTTCAAAGCACCACTGCCTGGTGCCCTTGTGCTGCCAAGCACGTCCTCAGTGACTGCCAGATGCCCAGCACCAGCTCTGCAAGGCTTTGGCCCAGCTCCCGCCAGCCAAATCAGCCCAACGCCACCAGCACGCACAAAGCATTTCAGCAAAACCCTGCAATTTCAGGCAACAGAAATGCTAGTAAGGCAAGCTCAGGGCCTTAAAAAGCCCCTCTCCTCTGGCTGCAGGCTGGCCTGCTGCCCCACAGAGCTGCACGGAATCACAGCACGCCCCAGCTCCACTGGCCGAGGGGGATATAAGTGGTCCTCACCTGCGGGAGCTGCCCCTCGGGAACACCATCACGGTAGAAGATGATCCTGGTGGGTTTGAAGCGGGTGGATTTGTAGAACTGGATGAGGAGCTCCCTCACCATGTAGGACAGGTCCTCGATGATTTCCTGGCGAGGACGCTGCACGCGCACCGTGGCACAGTACCGGCTGGGGTGGGCGTCCATGCTGCCCACAACCTGCAGGGACAGAGGCGGGCCAGGCCCACACGTTACCAGGGGAAGGACGGGGGAGATGTGGGACTTTCCTGGCCTCTGACTGCTTCCAACACCCACAGCTGGCCATGGGCAGCACCCTGAGCTCACAGATCATGCCATGAAGACAACTGCAGCCCAGAAGGGGCAACCCTGGTGGCAGCCACATCCCAGTTTCATGCTCTGCGGTGCCCTTTGGGGCATTTACATGAATTTCCAGTGAGATGGCTGGGCTGGCACCACTGAGCCACACGGGGCTGTTACTGCTCTGTCCCTGCTCCTGCTCAACAGCAGAGGGGTGAAGAGGGAGTGGGGCTGCAACTCTTCTCCCTCCATCCCTCACGTGAGCCTTTGGCCTTCCACAAAGGGCAGCTCAGCTCGAACCCTGCTCTGTTGTCCCACCAGGGCAAGGGCACCCCCAGGTACAAGACCCCACCACTGCCATGCTGTAAAAGCTGCTTAGGTCTTTATTACAGGAAGAGCAGGGAGCTCAGCCCTTACTTCAACTGTGGGAAGAGCACAGCCACCCTGCCCACACTGGGGTGCCGGGAGGTCTTTACCCAAAAGGTGACCAAACCAGGTCAATGTTTGCAAAGAGCAGCTGCCAACATCATGTCCCCGTGCCCTGCTCCACTGCAGGAGTTACCCACCGCAGCCCGGCGCTCCGGAGGGGAGACCCCAAAGACGTCAGACACAGAGGCCGAGGGCAGCCAGGCTCAGCCGTGACGCAGGGGTGGGGGCACAGCGTGAGTCACGGCGCCGAGGCGGGTTTTGGCCCACGCTGGTGACACGCTGCCACGCTGCCTGGGAGCTTCACTGCTCTGAGGCCAGCAGGACGCTGCTGCGTGGCCCACATCCCGCCCACCCGAGCAGGGAAAGCCCCGCAGCCCTGCAGCCCCACATCCTCTGCGGCACTGAGCCCATCCCACGGCCCCCACCCTCAGCACAGGTTTCACTTTTGCTTAGCCAAAAGAGCTCTAGGTTTTGGGCTGCTGTCAGAGCTGAAACGCTCAGCGGAAATGTCTCCTTTAGCCCCAGCAATGAATCCTTTCCTATCGTCTTATTAACAATGCACCAAGGAGAAGATTAAGGCCACCTGAAGTCTATACCCTTCTCCTCCCCTGCAGCTCTGAAAAAGCTTTTACAAAAATCAAGAAAAACAAAACAAAACCACAGTGGTCCTGTACAGAGAGACACAGAAAATGTTTTCAGAGTGGAAGCACCGCCGCCAGGAAACAGACTGTGCTGTCCCACCCACACCTATGAGCAAACAGCCAAAAGCATTTCCCAACCCCTTTTAATTAAGAAAAAACCACTCCTACAGAGCCATTTGCATGCCATGGAAAACCTGAGCTATGAGTCCTGGAAAGCTAAGAGCTGAATAGGAAAATGCTGACATGCTTAATTAAAACAGATGCTGTGAGAACCTGACACCTTCCTTCACTGCAGCAAGCACAAGGACAACGTCCTGCAGGCTCCCAAAGGGCGCGAGCTGCCAGCCAGCCCCACCGGCAGCTGAGTGTCACATCACTCCGTGGATGCTCGTTATTTGCTTGGGGTATATAAGCAAAGTCACCCCATTTCCTCCCCATCTCCAGTCCCTGCACTCCCTCCCGGGGAAGGTGCCTCCCAGAGGTGCTGTGCAGCCAGCACTGATGCCTCCAGCCCCAGGGAGCACAGCAGCAGCACCGAGCTCCCTGCAGGCCCTGTCCAACGGGGCCCAACACATCACGAGCCCCATCTGCTGGCAGCTGCCAGCTCTCCCGGCTGCTGCCAGCTCTCCCAGTGGCTCCTCAAAACCACAGCTCCTCCGTGAAGAGGCAGGAGGGGACTGGGGCCCACAGGAAGCCCCAGGCAGAGCCTGTGTCCTGGGAGAACTCCATGCAAACCCTGTGAGTAGGATCCCCTACAGTGGCACCTTCAGGTGTTTCCCACCTCCCCAACCTGGCATCCAAGCACCCTACAGAACACCCTACTTCGCCCTGCGAAGTGTCACCATGGGGACAACGGTGATACAGCCTCTTCACGGACTCACATTTCCTATTCCAGCTCCTGCCTCCCTTCAGGGCTATCAGACCCTGAGCCCAGCCTTGGAAAGGGACTTACAGCTGTTATGGAGGGTTTCTTCCCATCTCCTGCTGGAGGGTGAGTGACGTCGGCCCCGAGGAAGATCACCGGTTGCTGAAAGACTGCAGAGCTGGTGGGAAAGGAGAGAAAGCAGCAGTCAGCCTTTTGGGGGCCATCTCAGGGTCCTCAGCTCAGCCCAACACAGATGAGCAAATTGTATAGAGGACGCTGTGATTCTCTGGGTTCTAGCTTGGGTACAGGCACATCAAGAGCTCATTACAAGGCGAGATGGGTTGCAAACCTCATTTCATACAGCTGCTTTACAGAGCAGCCCATGGGTCCCGTCTTCCTTAGGTAATGTCATGGTGGCAGCACTTGGCCCAAAGGAAGGCAGGCCAGGAGGGACATTGGAAACAAGCCCTAAAGCAGGGACAAACAGCAGCTATACGAACCGCTGGTGAGGCACAAGGATGTTGTTGATCCCGCCAAGCTTGACGTTGATCTTGAGGCAGAGGTTGGAAAGGGTCTGCGGGGAGGTTTTCACCACGTTCTTGACCTGGACGCACTGCGTGGCCATTCCCAGGAGGGTGTCCCCAACGCGCTTCACCTCAGCTGCAGGCAGAGGAAGCACGTGAACAGGCAGGCAATGAACAAAGCACAGCTTCCAGCGTTACCCTCAAAAATAGGGGGAGAAAGTGGGAGAGCAGAGCCAGAGCAAAACCCTTCTCGTCCCCCTCCTTGCTGCTGCCCCAGACGCACCGTACACCGGTGTTTTCCCCGGCAGGATGACAATGATGAGCTGAAGCCCTGAATAGGTGTTCTTGAGGTGCCGAAACATGGGCTCCACACTGTCTGCACCCTGGGCGTATTTGCAGAAACAGGGCTGGCCTTGGATCGGCATCCCTGCATCCTTGGAGATCTTGCGCAGCTGGTCCGTAAAGTTCCTGCGCGCGGGAGGAAAGAGAAGTCAGCCCCTCTGCATCGCAGCATGGGACAGAGCTGGGCCCATCACACCCCCACGCCTGCAATCTTACAGCATCCAGCAACCCCGAGAGAGCCCAGCCGTCCTCTCCTAATGCTCTCTTACCCACTGTATGGATTTTTCCTGAGGACTGAAGGAGCTGTAAGCTATTCCCATTTAGACGATTTCAGAAGGAGGAGCAGACCTGTTCCCTGGAACAGTTGATTTCTAGGTGATTGCAAAGCTGATGCAAGCCTGCACTTACCAAGCCAGACAACGTGCTCTGGTGTGCACAAGCTCAGCTGCACTCTAGGTCACCAAGGATAAATTTGATGCAGGGAGAGCCACAGAGAATGCAGGGCTCCCAGCTCTGCCAGGAGCACTCCCCCACCCCAAAAGGGTGGCAAGAGGAGCGCTGTGTCACTCCCACCTGCACCCAGTTCCTGCAGATGTAGAGGCTTTGAGCTGCTCCAAACCATCCCAAAACGTAACAGTGTTAAACGGAGCCAGAAGAGCCAAACAAAACGCTCGCCTCGATGCATCCACCCTTGGTCAGGAGAAACCCGGGTCCCCAAGAGAACCCCAGACCAAGGTGACTGCTTCTCTGACTTAAACTCTTAAAGTCCAAAGGAAACCACTCCAAGGTAAATCTGAAGCAGGACAGAAAGTTCATTTGCTAAATTAAACTCAATTTTGAGCTCTCGGGGTATTGCAGGAACTTTTAACTAAATATTCTCATAACCCATCCAGCTTCCCCTGGAGGAAATTCAGATCAGAAGAGCTCAACGCACCGCGTCTGGCTTTATGACAGCATCGGAGCAAGAAACTGCAGCTACCTGCTGCAAAGGGTAGGCTGCGGAGAGACTGACTGTCAGTCCACGTGTATGAGAGTGATGACGTGCTAACTTTAACCTGGCAGGCTTTGCGATGGCTCAGGGGCTGTTTGCAGCCAGGATAAACAGTCAGGCACTCCGGATAAACTAACAAGAAACAACACTGAACACCCAGTCCGGACCTGGATCAAATTTGTACCAGCAAGCAGCTGAGCCGCGCAGAGATCCGATCTCAGTGATAAGGGAAGTGCTGCCTGGGGCTGGGAACAGCAGGGTGGCTGCCCTGCACGCCAACACATCTCCCTCTGCCTCTTCCCACCCTCGCGGGCTGCCCGTTTCCTTACTTCAGCACCTCTTCTCGACACTGCTTCTGTGGGGCAAAGCAAGCAATCGCCCAGACTTTGATCTCAATGCCGTTGTAGAACTGCTTCCCTCGCATGTCCCACACGCCTTGGTTGGGAGTTGCAATGGCCCGGTTCTGCAAGGCAAACAGACGGTCAGAGCGCTGAGAGGCCACGTCCCATGAGGCAGGGAGCGGGACCCGCTGTGGCCCCACGCCAGCAGCCCCTGGGGAGCGCACGTGTTGTGTCTGCGCTCCCCATCACGAAGCTGCACACCCTCGAGAGCTGGGCTCGCTGAAAGCAGCTCCTCGCACCTCTAGGGACTACCACGGCACTCAGCCACGGGTAATTCAGAACCTTCGCTGCTCCGAGGTGATGGAAAATGCACCTGAGCTGTTCGCATGCAGCACCACGAGGCAGCGAGTCCCAGGCAGCCACGTGTCCCTCTGGGCGTGGGCACAAACCCCAGCCACATCTCAAACACGTGGAAGGATGACCAAGCCTGACTCCGAATATCCCTCTCTTTCCACCCACTTTCTTGTCACTGCATTACTTTTGGCTACAACTTTCAGAAGAGTCATGTCGCAAAACCCAAAACAAACAAAAAACCACAACAACCAAACCCAAGGCACTCCAATAAAAAATAATCCAGCTTTAACCTACAAACCTGAAGGTAGCACAAGTTTTAGTTAAAACCAGTGCTTTCTGCTGCAAAGGAATCTCTGCACAACACATCTGAACACCCCCAGCACAGCCCTGCTTACCCTGCCTCCGTACTGCAGGATGGGTGCTGGCAGGACCCTCCCCGTCACCTCTGTCATGTCATCTTTCACCTTGATCCCAAACTCCTGAATATACGGATCCAGGTTGTAGCTGGCATTCTTCATCTGCAGAGGGAAGGAAGGGTCAGTGGGAGGGAGTGAGACCAGCTGCTTCATCCCACACAGCGTTCAGCTGACCGGGAAACACGGGCACAAGATATTTTCTCTACAGTGCTGAATTCCTCTTTATAAGGAGAGGGCAAGCGATTTAACACAAAGGGCCAAATTCTGCCCTCCAAAGTGACCTGGGGGTGACCTGATTTTGAATGAACTGACCAATGCAGCCAGGAGCAGAGCCTGCTCCTAAGATGTAAGGCTTCAATGGCAACGTTCAGACTGGCAAGATTCTGTTATCAAATGTCCCAGAAGGAGTATCAAATGTCCCCCGCTTCCAAAGCCCAGAGACATGGGTTTGGATAACAACAGGGCCAGATCCTGTCCACCCACTGCTGGAGCCAGGTTTATCGTTCCCCTGCTCGCCCCAGGCAGACCTGGGGACGCAGAGTTCCCGCACCACAGGCTGATAATGCACAGTCCCCACATGTCTGGAGCTGAAGTCATTTCTCTAATTTGTTTTTCTATTTTTAGTCCCAGCTCCCTTTGTGTCAGGTTCCATCGACGTGAGGACCTGAATTTGCTGCACTGGAGTTTCCACGGTCACTTTGAGCTGTGTTCTCCTGTACAAGCGACCATTACAGGCACCTCCGACAGGGGATGCGGCAAGAGGAGAGGAATAACCAAGCCATTAATCCCACCAGCATCTCTTAAACAGGCCCAAGCTGCCTTCTGCAGGGCAGCTCAGGAGCAGGACCAGAGCCAGACAGTGTTCCACGGTGCCCCAGCCTGCCACCAGAGCCCAGCCCGACAAAGACCCCCTGCCGCAGGGGCACGTACCAGGCGGCTGATTTCCTCCTGCCTGTCCGGGGCAGACCTGGCCGTCGCTTTTATCATGGTTGACGTTTGATTGTCTGTGAGCTTCTTGATGCACCGCTGGCCTGCCACGATGTTACACACCTGCACGCGGGGGAAAGCAAGCAGCCACGTGTTAGGAACGTGTGAGGCACGGGGGACCACAGGCAACCTGTCCCGTGGGTGCAGCACTCAGACCCGGCAGCCAGCCCCAAACCAGAGGTGATGAGCCTGCAGCTGCAGGAGAATGGCATCTTAACAGCATGGTCTCATCCCTCACTTCTTAAAAATGGCTCTCGCAGGTCAACACTGTGGCAATTAACACCCATTATGCATTAGCTGCAGAATATCGTCATGCCACCAAAGGCCAGAGGCCGCTGCCTTTGGTTTTCACAGTGCCCAAAAGCTGGGGGGTGCCCAACGGCACAGAGCTGGCACTCACCTCCAAGGGCAGGTACGTGTGCTTCTGCTCCTGGCCAACCTGGAGACAGGGTAGGTGAGGGTATTTCAGCTGCAGGTTGTATTTCTGCTTAAAGTACTGAGCCACCGTGCACTCCACTGTCTGACCGCTCTCCAGCTGCAGGGGAAACCTGGCAGAGGCAGGACACGAAGGATGCACCTACTCAGAACAGACACCTCCACACCTCAAGCACTACTTACTCTGGCTGGAAAGAAAGGGAACCGGTAGGCTCCCACCCTGAGCTACCACAAAGAAAAATAAAAAGCAGAAGAGCAGCATTTTCAGAAATCGAGGAAGGAATACTCTGATCCCAGCGTGAGACTGAGGGCCCTAAATAAAGCTCTCCCTCACTAATCCTGCTAATCGGGGTAAATGTTTATTACAGGACATGCCACACATGCCACTGCCAGGTACATAAATACAGCCACACTGGCACTCACAAGGGCTTCTGTGCTTGGTGCCCTCTTTGGGAGCTGAGCTGAGCTACAGACAAAGGTTAACCAGCTCCTGAACATTTATAGGGGTGAGGAGAGCATGACGGGCAGGTGGAGGTACAGCTCACCTCAAAATTAGGGACAAAAATTAAAACTTCCCCAATGCAGGGCTAAGGGGTTCTGGGCCATCAGTAGCAGGAGCATGTGATGCCCAGCCTCACCCGACACCACCAGGAAATGGGGATGCAGCGTGGAACATGCTCGCCCCGCACACTTGCCATCCCAGTGTCTCCCCTTTATTGCCAGCACCGGGCTAGGCAGAACCTGCCCTGGAAATGCCCACGGGCTGCAGACAGCCAACAGCGCGGCACTGAGAGCACTTCTGCCTCCCTCTCCCTGCAGGGGTGCTGCAGAGCCCTGTGGGGTCTGTGGGGAGCAGTTCAGCCCCAGAGGCACGGGGTGCACTTGGTCTACAGCCCCCCAACACAGAGGGGCTCCCTGGCCCAGCCTCCTCCCAGGCACGTGCAAATAATTTAATGGCAGGGGATCACTTTATCCCCTGACAAAGCTTTTGCTTTGGCAGCGTCTATTTTAAGCAAGAAGAAAACCAAACTCAGAGGTAAAAACTAGGACAATTCCTGGCACGTTCGCTCCCGCCCTCTGCAGCGTGCTGCCTGCCAGACAAAGCATCCTCTGCGCTCCCACCCTCTGCATCCCGCTCGTCTTCACGGCGCATGACAGCGCGGCGTGAGCCGCTGCGCACAGCACTGCTGCAGAGCGCCAAACACATCGCCTTCCACTGTCACAGGCTGGAGTTTCCCCCTCCAGCTCTCCCTAACACTAACAGCAGCTGCTAAAAAGGAGAACAGCTCAGATTTTTCCAAGGGCATCTTCCCACCCGCCTTACGTCTGGTGGCTGGCCGGCCGCCTGGTAACGTTACACACGCGGTATTTCCTCTTCATCTGCCCACAGTGGGTAACCTCCACTTTCAGACCTGAAGCGAGACAGAAAGACAAGGCAGAATCACTGGTAAATGCGGGAGCAACTCCCTTTTGCCCAACTTCCCCGTGACGCTGCAAACACCTTCCTTAATTAATTAACCGTTTGCAGAGCAGGCAGGCTTGCAGATGCCTGTGAAGTGCAGCAAGGGAGGCAACTGTGCCCCAGGAGGCATTTTAAAGGTGCAACCCCCGTGTCCCCTCCCTTGCTGCCAGGGCTGGGTGCAGGAGACAAGCTGATTTGCTCAGGCCAGTGTTTGTGGCAGTGTCAGGCTGGGGACAGGGTCCCCCAGTGCTACCCAGGGTTCTACCTTTGATCTCCTTGGTGAACCGCACTCTCTGCGAGTCTGTCAGCGGCTTCGGTTGTTCGTCGATGTTCCGGATATCCAGCACCTCACACATGAACTCAATGACAGGTTGGGCTTTGTAGAAGGCCGTTGCTGACACTGCAGGACAGATACCACGATGAGTCTCTGCTCTCCTCCAACACCTGGACCTGCCCCAAGAGCAGGCCAGATGCAGCCTCCCTGAGCACATCCAGCCCCACTGCAGGCCCCCACTCCACCACATTCAGCACCAGAAATTTGGCCTTCCTCTGGACAGACCCTACATGAGAAGCCCTCAACCCAAAGAGATGCTGGGACCTGGCCTGTGCTGGTCTCTGTGAGCAAACGTGACTGTGTTGGGCATGCTGGAGAGAACAAGTGTTTATGCTGGCATGAAAAATACATCACCATCAATGTTGAGCATCATCTTCCACATGGCAGGCCTGACGGACTGGTGGAAGCCGAACCAGACCTCCCTGCCGCCTCCCAGGGGGTGGTAGTAGCCTTCGGGCGGGGAGAAGAAGGAGCGGCCGACAGGGGTGTACCTGCAAACCGAGGGGACAGCACGTCAGACAACAGGCACCGACCATGAAGCACCCCAAGACTGTCAGAACCATCGCTCGCCCCATTGGCCCTGCCAGCTGCACACCCCCGTTTATTTCTGTTGCCGAAGCATTTACAGCGATAGCACCACCACCAGTGCCAGAAAAAGCAGCCTCCTCAGAGTCCTTGAAGAGCAGTCCCAGCCACAACAGCCTGCCAAGGACAGCCAGCTCCCCAGCACAGCCCCTCCCCAGCACGCTTGGTGCTCCTGGGGGACGCGGCAGAGTCGTGCCTCCCCCAGCGCCCACCTCCAGCCCCCCAGGTGCAGGTACCTCATGGAAGCCAGGTGCCTCATCGCAACATCCAGCGCCTGGACGGACTCCAGGGGGACAGGGATCTGCCCGCTCACCAAGGCTTCGTGGAGCATGCGCCAGCTCACAATGGCCATCCACTTGATAGAGACCTTAAATATCCTGTCCTTGCCTTCCCCGGGGATTGTCACCTCAAAGTCAACCTGGGAAGGGAAGGGGAGCGATCACTGCACTGCCACAGGACATCAAGGCCACAACACGAGGAGATGCAAGTCATTTTTAGTCGATTCTTCCCATGCGCACGGCACATCGTGCATGCCTGCACAGAGTCCCCTGCCCCACTCTTACCCTCTCGTTTCCAATAGGTAAGGCCGTGACCGTGTAGATGTTTTTCTTCCCATCGTAGACTGGTTTTCGGTCTCCGAAGATCTGAGGTTTGAAGTGTTGTACCATGTACTCCACGACCTCCCTACGCAGACAAGCAGAGGCAAGAAAGAGGGACACAGGGGAGAGAGGAGCAAGGTTTGTTTTGCCAGCTTCTTCACAGCCCAACGCCTTTTGTGACCTGCCAGGTCCTGAGCTTCTCCAGCCGGGGGCACCTCAGGGCTCTCGCTGCAGTGCGGTGGGCCAAGGGAAGGCAGAGCCAGATCTCTCCCAGGCAAGAGGGCCCCCACACGAACACCCACACGCCTCGCTCCGCGGCTGGTTAAATCAGTTTCAGCAGAGCAAGTTTACGCAGCACGCAGCAATGTGCCCCCACGCGCACTGGAGCTGGCTGCGAACCCGCCGTGCTTGCCAGGAGGGCGAGAGGGAGGGACTTGCTTCCTGCGAGCATGGGCTGCCAAAAGCACAGGGAACAGCAGCTCCAGCATCTGCTCGCTGGCCTTCGAGGTGAGGCCAGGGGCAGGAGGGGAAGGGGAGCGAAAAGAGCAACAAAAAGCTAAAAAATAAAATAAAAATAAATAAAAAGCAGGCAATGGCCTGAGATCTGGGGCGTGCTATTTTTAAAATACGTGATTGTTGCCAAAACAGCACAGCGGCTTTGAAGAAGTAGGGGACTGTGGTGAGGTTCAGGACCTCCTAAGCTATCAGGAACAAATGCTGCTGTGCAGATGCAGCTCACGAGGTTCAGCCATCTGTGGACGCTGGGCCGTGCTGCAAGCCCAGCACAGAAGGGCTCCAAGCACACTGGCCTGAGGACGAACCAACTGCACCTGGCAGTCTCCAGGCCTGTGCTGGGCACGAGCACAGCTTCCTGCAGGGCCCCAGCACCACTTCCTGCACTGTTTTACCACCCCAGCACAGAGAGAGGGCAAAGGCAGCCACAGACAATGTCACCCTGGTGATTTCCACCGGTGAAGAGGGACAAAGGCACTTTGTGTGTCTCCACAAGGAAACTGGAGGTGGAAAGCGAGTGCCAAAACCTCTAATACTTGCCTTACCTGTTGACTCTGCGTGGACATTTGTCGGGTTTGATATCCACTTCATAATGGTACACATCGATCTTGGGAATGTCCACCTCAAAGTAGTTGGCTAAGAGCTTGATGGGCTTCCCAACGGTTCCTATCCCGGGCCGACGCGGCGCTTGAAATACCTGCTGCAAGGGTGGCAGGTATGCGCCTGCAGCTGCGGGGAGACAAAACAGGGGTCAGGAGCGCTGGGAGAAACTCCAGCACCCGGTCAGACGACACCAAATCCACAGCCCTCTGTCACCAAATCACAAACTCACACCCAGGGCATGAGGCAGACCTGGCAGCACAACAGCAGGAGGTGGAAGGAGCTCCCCCGGGCACCAAAGCCATCCCCGCTGCCACACGGCAGCACCCAGTGCCCTGCTCCTGCCCTGCCTCCGCCAGCTGCTCAGATGTCAAACCACCTACCCAGCAGATAAATAATCTCCACTTTGCATTAGGGAAAGTAACTCGAACAGGGCTGCGTGGGGCAACAGCATCGAGCTTGGAAGGAACAGAGGAACAAATCGCACGTCCCATGCCCGGGCACAGCTACGCTCTAACACCTGAACTCAACTTTCTGACCAGAGGCTGGTGACAGAAGTTTGCTTCTCCCGACACAAAATGACTTGCTGTACTTCACTTCCACACTACAAGGGCTTTGAAAGCAGCCAGCACGCTGCCTCCCAGCTGCACTTCACCTCCCGTTTCACACGAGGAACGCCGCGATCTGTAAACAAGCAGGACAGCATGAGAAACTCTCCAGCTCTCGGGTTTAAAAGCAAGGATGGCCTCAGCCTCTGCAGGGCTCCAGCAGCAGCAACCTTCACCCGATCATCTGGCAGAGGCCGTCACGCTGAATTACTGACAATCCACTTCGATCAAGGCCAAGCCTTCCAGAGCTGCCACTTGTTTTCCTTGCCCACAGCACCTCGGGGTGGCAGCCCCCGGGCTCCCCATCCCGCAGCGCCGGGCAGGCCGACCCTCCTGATGGTGACACCAAGGACATCCCACACCAGGCTCTGGGGACCAGAGCGCTTTGGGACCAGCTCTAAAACCAGCCCGGATCCTGACCGTGCCAAGCAAGGGGACGGAGGCACCGGCCTTGCTGGGTCGCAGGGCCCCGCGGGACTTTGTTCTCAGCCCGTTACCTGTTACCGTGCCTGTGCTGCATAACGGCTAGATTTTGCAGGATAACATTGCTTTGATTTCATACGGGTTGTTAATGACGGCGTTTCCAGCTCCAGGTCACAGAACAGCCCAACCCCAGCACCTGAACTTTCTTTTATCCCTCCCTCCCTCCCTCCCCAGCGTGTGATTCTCAGCTGCTGTTCAACAACAGCAGTCAGGTCGGCGAGGAAGGCGAACTCCAGGGAAGTTGCTGCTTAAAAAAACAGAGAAAATGAAAAATATTTTGATGCAAACCTCCTCTGGGTTATGGGAGGTACCTAGAAATAATCCCAATGCCCACTTTTTTATTCCCAAACCCATAAAAAGGAATGCACTGTTTTTTCCTCAAGGCTTGTTACAGACACTCACTAAGGACGTTCCGGAGTTGAGGATGAAGGGATGGGTGCACAGGACTGTAAGACTGAAGTGCCTTTCTAAACTGACAGCACCTTTGGACTCAAAGATACCTCCAAATATTGCCAAAGAAACATTCGGTGCTGCTTTTTAAACACGACCTGCCCTTCCCTGGTCTGTACCTATCCCAGTCTGCATTATTTGTTTCCGAAACCTAGCGAGGTCTTCAGCCAGCTGGGCCGGGTGCAGGGAAGGCAGCCTGTGAGATATTCAGAGCACTCCATCTGGATGGCCAACTGTCAAAGCCAACCCCCAAACAGCACCCAGCTCCAATTTGGGATCCGGAACACATGGCGCTCTTAGCACCCCTCGCTCCCCTCCAGTTTCTTTTTAAATCCGAATTTCAATCCCAGACTAAACCTATCAGCAGCAGATACAAGACCAGCAACCTGAACTTCAAATTCGCTTTTCACTTTTGCACCTGACCTCTGCAAGACTTCCCTGGATGAAATGCCTCCAGGACCCCGGTGGCCACCCCGGGGGCACCGCAGCCGTACCGACGTGAAGCCTCCTGTGGTCTCTGAAGCGATGAAGAACCAGGACCAGCAAAGCACTCCCAGCAGCAGGGCGTGTTTGCCCCTGCTGCCTTTGGTCTTAGCTAGCAGCGATGCCCGGCAGACCCAGCTGATTTCATTTTAAGCCTGCAATTGTGTCCCGCTGCTGGTGGCAGCGCCTGGCTAACCGGCCGCACCACCAGCTTTTTGCTTTTTCTTCTGAGCCAGTGAGCCAGGAGCCCTGAGCTGTCCCATGTGAAAACTCACCAGGGTGCTGAATGCCTCGAGAGCCAAAGCCAGGCTGCAGACAGACATAGGAGAGAGCGATGGATGGGGAAAACAGGGGTGGAGAAACCTTGATCTGCAGAAACCCAGCACCCCAGCTCTGCCATTCACCCACAGGCTGCAGAGGGCATCAGCCACACGACTCGAGCAGCAAACGAGCACGATGAGGATCTCCGGGGCTGCCACGGGGCTCAGGATACCCGCGGGGGCTCCCAGCCAGGTTGGAGCACGGCGGTTCCCCGGCCCCAGCAGCTCCTCGTGCCGGGGAGGGCAGCCACACACCGCAGCGTCCCCGAAACAAAAGGCCGAGCTCATTTTAAGAAACCGATTTTTCTGATGAGCTACTCGCAGTGTAATTCATGTCTCCACACGACGAATATTTCTTGGCAATCACCAGCTCCCTGGCTGCAAGCTGATACATTTTTAAATCGTTGTTAGCAATCAACGAGGTATTTGCCAGCGCTGCTGGAGCCTCCGCTTCCCAGCTCTGCCTTTCAAGCACGAACCCACGCGGGCCCTCGCACAGCGCGCAGGCAGGATGCAGCTCTCCTCTGCCTCTCCAGCAGCCGTGCTGCTCTTCAGCAGCTGTCAGGGCCGGCATTCGGTCATTCCCTCTCCTGTTCGGGACCTTCTGATCCAGGAGATGATCCCAGAAGCTGTGCACGTGCAGGACGGCACCTCCTGGTGTCCGGGGCTCCCTCTTGCTTTGCGTCCCCAAGGAGGCAGGGTAGCAGCCTGGAGGCACCGGGGCTCTCGGAGAGGAGCTGAAGCAGCTGGGGACAGCAGGAGCAGAAGCGTGGTGCAGAATGGGATCCAGACAGAGCTGTCGGGAGCGTGTGGGCACCTGCCCCACGTGGCATCCCCGCAGCCTCCACCTTTCCCAAGGCACCCCGGGCACTGCCATACAACACACCTCCCCAAGCCCCCTCCAGTGCAGCACCGCACAAATCAGCGCATAAATAACACCCCCTCATACGAACCCATCCACCTGAGCACCTCCAGATGCTTTAGGAACATAAACCCTCACAATTAAGACCGTGAATCACAGATGAAGGAGTCAGCCTCGAGCAACGCAAGGGCTGCCTCAGAAGCTCAACGCAAGCCACGAAATATCGCGAACACAACAAAACTTAACCGGACATCCTTGCTGGAGAGAACAGCACCGTGAGAGCTGGGTGGCAGCGGGATGCTCCATGAAGATGGAGCAGGGATAGAAAAGCAGAAGTCTGCGCCGAGCCAGAGGGTTTTATTTGGTGCCTGCAGGCCGCAGGGGTCCTTGAACACGAGGAGCTGAAGCGGTCGAGCGCAGCAGCGCGGCCCCGGGCTCACAGACAGGGTCGCGGAGCTCTCCCACCAGCTGCAGCCCCGGGTTATCGGGGTTATCGCCTCATCCCGCCAGCAAAGGACGGCCGATAATTGCTTTCCATTCCCAAATTCCTTTGAGATCCCAAGCCTTTAAAAAAAGCCGTTATCTCCCGGTGTTAGCTCCCGGCCTGGCACAGCGGCGCTGCCCAGGACGCGACTATTTAAAGCGCAGTAACACCAGGGCAGCCGGGGCAGGGGAGGAGACGAGGGCGACGTGCAGCACCCGAAGGCACCCCGCAGCCCCAGAGCCCTCCAGCTGGGCTCCTGCCCCTTCAACCCACGTGGGAGAGACCCCAAAATCCTCTGGCGAACACGAACACTGGACTAACCCTTCCCCACGCCACGTCCCTGCCCTGCTGTGCTCACTGCCTTGCTGCAAATCCCTCCCAAGCCCCCCCAAAACCAATGCTTGTCCCAAAAGCTGCTCCCCACGGGCCACGAGGACGCAAGAAAGGGAGCAGAAAAGGGGCCAGCGGTGTTGCCCCTTTGGTAAAGGAGCCTGGTTAAAAAAAAAAGCGACCCAAACAGCCCGGAGACAGAGGGGTTCCTCTGCATACCTCAACTCTCCATGGCAAAGCCGCCCAGACTCCCACTTTGTCATGTAAATGAGCGCGCCCAGGGCCAGGGGCTGGAGGGCGAGCGTTGTTGGTGCCGCACAATGCAGGCAGTGAGCGGGATAAAATCCGCCTGCCATTAGAAATTCAGCAGCCCGGGAGGAATCACAGACTTCGGCACACAAAAGCTGTGCCCCGGGGATGCGCCAGCAGCGTGGCGGGAGCCCCCTCGGCACCGCTGGGCTGGGACCGGCGAGGGCAGAGCTGCCAAAGTGAAACTCCTCGGTTTGGGGTGATTCGTGCTGGAATTGGCTTCGTTTCTGTTATTTATTGTAACAGCTGGCAAACACGACCCACTGACCAACAGCTGCCCGTGCCGGGGCGAAGCCGCCGGTGGAAAGGCATGAAATTACCATGTCATTTCAATCCTCTCCAGCGCCGCATTCAGAGCAGAGGCCGGGAGAATGGGGCTGAGACAAAAGGGAGTTTTATCACCGCAGAGGGTCTGGGACAGCCCCTTCCCCACGGCCCTCTCCCCATGCAGCCACACCACAAAAATGGAGCCAGGAATCCCAGGAGAGCGAGCAAGGTTGTGGGGTGTATGCAGGGACGTGCCTCCGGACACGCAGCGAGGCCCATCGTCACCCTGAATAAACCCTAAATCAAGCCCACACACCACCCCAAGAAGGGAAAGTTCCCCGTCAGGAGGCAAAGCAGCCACCAAGAAAGTCAACTGCCGCGGGCAGACGGAGCAGGGACAGAGCTGGCTTTCCTGCCTTGCACGGACCTGAGCAAAACATACGAGAAACGCCATCCACAGGGCTTGGGGACATTCCTCCTGGTGTCCCCAGGCCAGGGAGCCACCCTGTCCCCGCCAGAGGCCCCGGGCAGCCCCATCCCGCTCATCCCCGCAGATGTGCGGCCCCATCTGCACCCGCCGCACGTCCGCGAGCGCAGCGCGGCTCCCGGCAGCTCCGGCACCTGTTCTCCCCGCTGCCTCCCTCCGCCCCGCGCAGCGGGACAGGCTCCAAGAAATGAAATTCGTTAGCTGCTACCCCGGAATAGCCAGCTGGAAACGAGACTTTTCATTTCTGGAAATGGTACAGACACACAAAAAAAAAAGGGATTTCTGGGTGCTTCAGGCTTTTCTTTCCCTTTCCCTGTCCGATTTTAAAGGATCCCCACTCCTCCGCTGTTAGCCTTCTTCCAAAAGCCAGGCTTTCTCCATCTATCCTCTTCCGACACGCGCACACACTCCCAATTTCTGAAGTTACCACCTCCAGAAGCAGCAGCCCTCAGCGGGCAGTGTAAGACACGATCACACAGAGCCCTGCAGCAGACGCTCTCTGTATCTCAGCTCCGCACACCCAGACCCACCCGCACCCTCCGCCTGCTGACTCCCTGCCACCACCTCACCCTGCGCCCGGCCAGGTTAGCGCCGCTGCAGCCCCCGCTCAGCTCGACGCCACGCCGGGTATAATTAGAACATGACCACACGGCAAGCAGAGGGCTCCCGCTGGAGTCACGGACTCGCAGCGTTAAACCCGTCCCTGTGCCCCAAAGCCGATCTTCAGAAGGGAGACCCCGACCTGCCCCCCGGCCAGGTGCTGCTCCTGGCCCGCGTTGCGGTGGCTGCGTCCCAGAAATACCCCGAAGCTGTTTCTGATCTGTTTTACTCTGGTATTTACTTTGGAAAGCAGCTTACTTCTTTGTAGCCCCTGCACCGAGCATCTCGCTCTGCAAAGGGCATCGTTACGCCCCGGCAGACCCCGGCTTGGAAATCACAGGTGATGAACCCGAAAGCCTCAGGTTAAAAATCTCCCCAGCGCTGTGCAGCCCCGCAGTTTGGGGAAAAGGAGCCCAGCCTATACACTGTGCCTTCCTTGCTCAACCAAATTTCAATTACTACCACTTAACGAAGCCTATTTCACTTTGTTTTCTAGGAGTCCCGTCATCAGAGATGCCCACGCAACCCTGGATAAAGGAAACAGCGCTGGGGATGTTGGATCCTGGCGGGATTTGAAGATCACGTACTGCAGCCCCTCAGCGGGATGCTGGTTTCGTACCTGCGCCTGGCTGGGTCTGACAGGGAACCTACTGGTGCTACCGCAAATCCATCACAACTACCATGAACAGGTGAGGTTGTTGCTCTCCACGCTGCTGTTATCAAGGATTGTGAACCAAGTTCTGTGTTTCTGGGGCCAGCAGCATGGCGCAGGGGGTCCAGCAGCACAGACGCAGCCCAGTGCCTCGGTGGCATGAGCCGACCCACAAGGGTTGTCCCGCTGAGCCAGCCCCCCGGCCCCGCACGCCCACCTTTCTGTGCCTCTGACCAAACCACGGCAGCCGTCAGGGGGAAAACCAAAGTCCCAGCGAGTCAACCAAAGTCCCCACACCTAAGTGCAGCCCAGCACGTCCCTCTGCTACACGGAGGAAGCGCCACAGCACGCGGCAGAGCCCCGATTTCTGGAAATAGAGGTATTTCTCCTGGAGACCCCAGGCCAAACACACGTATTTGTCTCTCGAGTGGAGTGGGGCCAGCGCCTGGCAGCCAGCACCGCTCCCCAGGCTCTCCTCCTCCACGCGGGCGGCTCGTCCAGTCCCTTTCATCACCGACCACGAGCCCGAGGTCTCCGCTAACAGCGCCTAGAAAGGGCAGCAGATAACATCTCTGGCCTCTTCCAGGAGGGTTTCACATGCGCTGGTGTAGACTTTCCAAGCACAAGCGAAGAAAGTGCACATCTGTGAGCAGCAGACAAAGGAAGCCTCCAGCTCCTGATAAAGAGACGGGACAAAGGCAAGGACAGCTTCGCCTTCACGTTTCGCTGAGGCCACGCAAGAGGGCACGTCCTGCTGTGGGGCAGTCCCACGGACCCTGCAGTCCAGGAGCTGCCCCTAAAAGAGGTTAAAACCCCTGCTACAAGTCTCCACACCACGCTGCTGAAAAAAGCAGCGCCTTTCTGCCCCGATTTGTCTTCCTTTCAACGTCTGCCATCTTAATAATTTGTCTCTAGTTTGTTCTTCGCTGGGTTTAGAGATAGACTACAGAAAGAGTTTAAAGAGAAATCGTACATGCTATGTCTTGAGGCAAGGTGCTTCTCCTGGCTTTGTTTCTTGCTCTAATCCCATCCTAGAAACATGCACGTGTGATTTCATGTTTCCTGAAGATAAAGAGATCCAACAGACAGAACAGCTTCGGGTTTTTTGCAGGGTTTAGCACAGGAAGACAACTGTTAAGATTAACAGCATTTAGGAAGTTTGCAAAGGATAAAGAAAACTAAAAGTTGGGGGAAAACCAAGTTTAGCTTTTAAAACCACCGCATGCATGTTCCTCCCCCAGCAGCTGCCTGAAAATTTCCCAGGTTCCCCTCTGCTGCCTTTCCAGACATTTTCGTGTTCAGCACATCCGAGCGTGGTTTTCTTCCCCGTGTGCTTTATTATCCTGACAGGTTACAGCTCTGGCATTATTAAAGCCCAAACACGAGGCCCGCACCACACCGAGGGGACCGTCAGCAGGGGAAGGGGCTGCTCGAGGGGGGAGGCACGGCGCTCATCCTGCTGACACAGGACAAACATTTCCTGGCACGCAGGGTGACCCCGGCAGCGCGGTCCCACTACAAGAGCCTTGACGAAGCCGGCTTCCCACAGCCAGATTTGGGGGAGAAAAGGGCAAACTCCCAACAAAGGAGCGTCAGGGCTTCGTTCCCACTGCAACCCCAATGCAGAGACATCAGCTGGGCCTGAACCCCGGCACATCCCCATCCTCCCCAGCCCCTCTGAGAGGTTTTAAAGCACCTTAACTAAATTACTGAAGCCTGGCACTGTGCGTGTCAGGGCGTGAGCTGTGCTATCGGCGTTTCCCAGCTGGAGCCGGGGTGCAGGGGCACGACCGCCCCGGACGCGCCGTGCCAGCCCCTCACTGATCCCTAAATCACGGTCTGCAGGAGGGCAACAAATCAGCACCCAACACCGCTCCGGCAGCCAAAAGGTAACGTAGGCGGGTAGGTATCTCCACGCTAGGCTTCAGTTAAACGTGTTAAAAAAGGACACGGCTTGATTTTCGCTCCACGGTGGTTTTCTATCAGAACCGCAGCACGTTGCGGCGGGCACCGAACTCGCCGGCACGACGCCCCGCGCAAGGCCGGGGCCCCGCATCGCCCGCTCCCCTCCCGCGTTGAGGTAGCCAAAACCCATCCCGGTGGCGCAGCGGGCGCCTGCGGTGCTCACGGCTGGCACCGGAGCATCTGGCACCGCCACGGCCCCGTACATGAGCCCGGGGAGCCCCGGGGGGCCGCGGGGAGCTCGAGGAGGAGGCCGGGAGCCCCCGCTTGGAACCGGGGGAGTCTCCGGAGCTCAGCCCCGGCCCCGTAAAGCTGCACGGGGGGCGACGGGGAGCTGAGGGACGGGGTTAGGGGCACACACACACACACGGTGCTGCTGCTCCGTGGGGAGCGGGCACCCCCGGGGGCTGCCCCATAACCCCCGGGGCAACCCCACACAGCCGCAGAGAGACCCCACAACCCCGAGGACAGCCCCACACAGCCCTAAGGCAGCCCCACGCAGCCCCCTCGCCCCTCGCAGGCTCCCCGGTCTCACACCCGCAGCCCCCGGGGGGAGCTGGGACAACACCTCCCGGTTGCGGCGTCCCCCCCCACCTTCCGCCTCACAACCGACCTGCTCCCGAGGGTCCCGCTTCCATCCCATCCACGCGGGGCTCCGCTCCGAGCCGGGGGCCGCGGGCAGGGCCGGGCAGAGGCCGGGGCTCGGGGCCGGGGCCGGTGCCGCACCGCCGCCGCCTCACGCCGCCACCCAACGCGCACGCGCCGCCGCCCGGCCCCGCGCCCAACAAAGGCGGCGCCCGCCGGCCCCGCCGCCGCCGCCATTTTGGGCCGCCCCGGCCCGACCGCCCCCCCCCGGGGGGTGCTTGTGAGGGGGGGGACACGCGGGGAAGGAGATCGGAGACCCCTGAAGGGGCGACGGGGGTGATGGGGGTCCCCACGGGGAAGTCGAGGTGTGCGGTGTTGGGGTGCTGGGCTGGGGGGAAGGTGGTGGGATAATGGGGGTGTGCTCGTGGTTGGGTCTGTCTCATTACCAGGATCTAAAGGGGTTTAAAATATGCTGTGAGCCACGCAGAGCTAGCAATTAAAATGGTATTAATGAGTTCTCTTGAGCTGGAATGGCCTCTGGCAGCTCCGAGTGAGGCGTAGGCCCGCGGTGGCCCCGTGGTCACAGCCAGGCGCGGAGGTCTCGCTGCTCCTGCACGGGTTTTTCATCTCGTCTCATTGCATCATGACAAACATCAGCTGCCTCTGCTCAGCTCCGGGGGCAGGAGCCCACAGTCTTCATCCCTAAACCAGGACAAAAGTGGGCTACGCAGCTGTCCTCTGCAGCCACCCTCTTCTGCAGAACAGAAGTTAACAGAAAATGAAACAGGTGGACAGGGGCTGAAACCTCCAACCTCAAGGAACTTCACAGGACCCACAGGCCGAGCATGCTCCACAGGAATGGAGCGCAGCTGTCAGATGCTTCACAGCACTGTCCTTAGGCCGTCTAATAGAGTACACAATTAAGAAATAAATTCCTTAGTAGTTGAGGTCCTGCAGTGCTAGGGCAGTCATTAGGTCCTTGTGGGTTTATGGCGAGATGCCTTTGGCAGGGGAGGTTTTTCTTTTTTAAGGACTCATTTCTTGTTGCTGGATTGAAGAATAAAGAACCGGGGCATGCGTTCATTTCTTAGCAGTTTTTATTTTACAGGATGCTCTGGTCCGAGCCTTGCTGGCAATTGAACAGGATTGGTGGGGTCACACCAGCAAGTGATCTACTCACAGCTCCCTTTCTTGGTCCTGCTCTACGTAAGAACAAGTGAAATTAGAGACACAAGAGCAGCCCATTTTTCACCATATATGTTAGACTTACTCTCCCCAAATAGTGTACAAGAGTGAAAACACTGTTTGTATGGCATGACTTTTTAATAAAGCATGAAACTTCAGGAGCATTGTTTCAAGATAATGCAAAATGTGATCGGGTTTTTAATCCTAGTTTTAATTGTATGAGGTAATGGAAGAAAGCCACAAAAATTCAAAGTATTAAAAAGAAGTGTTTTCACTTCTCACTAGCAGGACGAAGCAAGGGAAACTCCTACTGTCACGAACAGGAGCTGCTCGCAGCCACAATTCATGTGATGGGAGCAGAACTTAGCTGGCAGTTGCTTTTTGCGCATGTCTGTGTGCTGAAACCCAGCTGGCCGCTGGGGCTGAGCATGGCAAAGCGTGAGGCTGGAAGCCTGCAACACCTAGCGTTCACAACCAGCAGCGGCTGCTGAGAAACGTGTGTCATCCCACAGCAGGGTGCTGCTTACCTGCATCAGACAGGCGTTTCCTGCAAGAACGCCGGATAGCCACAGCCATTGACTCACCCATCTGCCTTGCCTGTACAGCCAACGCTCCTGCGGAGTTCAATAAAAGCACCCAAATTCAAAACGAAGCCAGTTACTGCTACAATTCGGGAGCCATCTGTCAAACCTTGCATTTACAAACCCAGACTGCCGAGCTGGGAATCCAGTGACCCTGCAGTGGAAAACACAAGGTAGAGTTCGCACACCGTGATTCACGCCACAACTTACAGAATACCTGAGCAGAATTCACACCAAGGCATGGCATAAATCAAACCACCACTAGTTAAGGCAGCTTACTGACCAGCTGAGGCGGTGGTCAAGAAAGACCTGATGAACCCTGGAACGAGGTCATCGCCCCTCTCTGCTTCCTCTTCCTTCCACATTTCTACAGTCAGTTAAACCTCTCTGGGCACAGAGGTGCCTCCCTGAGCCCTGCACCCTGGGTAAGCACACAGATTCTACTACCAAGTGTCTCCTCAGCTTTTTAATTCTTTCTCTAGTCTGTGAGGTATTTCCGTGACATATTTCCTTCAAAGTTAAAGCATATGTTTACTTAAAAGCATGTTGTAGCTCCAAACTTCATCAGCCCTAGGTTTCCTAGGATTTGATCCAAGTGATCTTTCCTTTGAATCATTTTGGAAAGGCACTAGGGTAAAGTTATCCTCTGCTTTTGAGCTTAGGCTTGCCTGCAGGCGAACAATCTCAGTTCCCAAACCCAACGAACCTCCACTGCAAAAATGGAAAAAAAAAAGGAAAGCGGATGTACCGATTTGCTGAAGATGAAGGTTATTTTAAGCAATCATGTGTCCCCAGTTCATTTATAGCTGTCATGTTTTGTCCTCGTCCAAAAGCTTTTTTTGTCCTTACTGTAATATTTTTAGCCAAGTACAGTTTTCTGAGGAAACAACAAACCCTCACCTGAAATAGAAAAGATGAATAAGCAAACAGCTCTTTCGTTTATTAATTTGGGACTCTCTTCTGTAGAATCACTTCTCCGGGTAGATACAGAGTCTGTTGACGCTGCATTTTGTCTAGATGTTGCTATGTTATTTCTGCGAACATTAAAAAAAATACATCCATTCCGAACATCTCTATGCTTAGCACAGACTGTGAAAGCAGGTAATTAAAATCCTCCTTTTAGTGTCACTAGAGCTGTTACCCATCGTACATTTCTATCGCTTTCTAAATCCTCGCACATCAGAAATAAGTATCTTGTGGTAACAAGTTCCACAGGTTACACAATGCGTACAAGTTTTAATTCAACGTTAAATTATTTAAGACATTTGTTTACAGGCAACAGTAGGGGTTGCTCACTCTGTACATTGCATTTATTAGACATCAACAAGGAAAAACAACATTTGGCACAAGAATGCCTTTTTTATTATTATTATTTTTGGACACATGAACACAAAATATCCCTGCAGGCTAAAAAAAAATACATTGCAAATTGTACACAACCAGCATCTTATCGCAACATGGGGCTGCTAACCCACCCAGAACAGTTTAGAAAGAGTACCTCGTATTGCTATCGACATACATCCAGTCCAAATTTAATAAAATACAATTTTAAACATTACAAGTCTAACAATATAGAAACAAAAGTTACATCGTAGGTCAAAATGAACAAATGCAAACATTTTACATTGAAGTTTCAGCCTCTAGACATAGAAATATGAAAACGTCAATAGCAAGGAATAAGAAAATCTGTAAGTGATATTACAAGATCTTTCCTCAAATGCACAAGGAAAAAACCTTGTAGTTGAAACAGTATTGATACAATGCCCTCCAAACCCTGCCTTCTTAAAATGAAAGCAGAGTTACTCCCTTGCTATTGAGCAAGAAAAATCCTACAGCACATCCACAAAGGTAGTTTGGGGGGTAGGTTTCGTTAAACACCGTATCTGAACAAATGTGCCTTTACCCATTGGTAGAGCAAAGCTGTTGATATAGGTTAAATAACTCTGACACTTGTGTCTGGAGCAAGAGACGTACTGCATGAAGCAAGTTTGCCTGTATATCACAACCTCTTATGCCCTTTGGATGCAGCTACAGGCACTACACTAAACTGTGGTACTCACAACAAGAATAAATAAGCCAGGCTGTTCAAATGTTTGAGACAGGCTAACTAGTGATTGCCAGAGCTTGTTCAGAATTCAGCTGTTCACAAAGCAAGCAGAACTGGTTTGAAAATGGGGTTTCTGCCCACCCGCCTCCCCCCCCACCCCTTTTTATTTTTATTTTTTTAAAGTGTCAACCACCCCCTTCCCCAACTCTTTAAACTTTGCTACATTTAAAATCTTTCACACCACATAGCTAAACAGTGGCCAACAGGCTTTATTTATAAAAAAGAAAAAAAAAAAAGAACAAAACAAAAACACCCTAAGAACTACATCTACAGAATGCACATCTTCCCATTGATTGACACATGCATAACGATTCAGTCAGTCCCAAGGGGTTAATTCAGATCGTCAAGCCCAACCTCCAGACTCAGCTCGCAGACCCTCAGAGGACACTATTGCCAAAACTTTGATCTTACACTTACCACCGAGCAACAGTCCTGAATTTAAACGCTCTTCTCTCAAAGTGACAGCACTGCACCCTTAGCAGTGGGTTTTTTATATCATTATTTTTTAAACAATGGTGTTCTAACACAGGATTGAGTTAGGGTTCTTGCCACGCTTCCCGGGGCTAGCTGAGATCCAACAATCCACACAGTCTGAGGTTAAATATTCAGTCCAGTCACAGGCAAACGAAAGAGAGGCTCTCACTTCACTCAATCTGAACTAGGAGTGCTTGGCACTGGACAACTAACTAACTGGTGACAAAACTAAGTATTTGTTATGCACCCTGGATTAAACCAGTCACATTCTTGCCTAGTGCACAAACTCAAACAGTGATCTTTGATCCTATAACTTAAAAAAGGGTGCTCAGTTTCTTTTCAAGGTGCCAAAGTTCTCCATGTGTGTTGGGTCAGTCAGAGTTCATTCTAAAAAGGGGGTTTTGTATTCTCCCTGAACGAGTACTGAGAAAGCAGCCATCTAGCTGAAGCAGCGGTCAGTCTCCCACCCACATGTCCTGATTTTATTACACAAGTGAGGTATTCTTTAAAAATAAAAATAAAAAAAATAAAAGGAATCTTTTATCAATCTAAACTCCTCCACTATACATGCCAGGAGCAGAGTTTGCTTCAGTCCCATTTAGAACAGAAAAGAAAAAAGTTTAAATTTAATTTAATGAGACATCCTATTTGAAAGAAGGTTATAAAACTGTTTGAAGACTAACTTCAGTGTACTCTGGTACAACTGAAAAAAAAACAGCATTTAGAAATGTAAACTTTAATTTATTTACAAGCTTAAAGACTGAAGGAAACAGCATTTCCTATTGCTGAAAGTTTGAGGGGGCTGGTTCCTAAGCTTTGGAACAGCAGACAACTTAGCAGCAAACCCCACACGAGTATCAGAGACCACAGTGCAATCGTTGGACTTCGCAAGCTTCTGTTATCAAAGTAGTGGTGTTAGTTCTACTCAGTTTAGGAATAAGCTTTTAATCTGCGCTAACTCACGTTAACACCAAGAGGAATCTAGTCTTCATGTACCATGGTTGTGGATTCCGAGAGTGAAACCAAGCCCCTCTTCTTTATTACACATTGCAGCTGAAAAAAGCCAAGCAGATCAAAAAACCTTGATTTCTATAGGCTGGGACAGAATCAGTATATTAGACTTACATTGGTTAAACATGCTGTTGAATGCAGTTGTGTGTGCAACCTAGATTCCCAGGGAAAAAGTTTAAAATGCTGGTTCAAGTCCTCAGGTTGCCTGTCACACAATACATTTAGACTGTACAGATTGGCAAGCCTTTCCTACACGTAACACCCAGTTTCCAAGCTTATAAAAAAAGTTGTAGACAGGACACCAACAGTGAATATAAAACAGTTAAAAATAATTCTTAAAAAAAGCATGGAAGTGCGTCTTTTCTAATTAGTTTCAGAACTGCCAAATTGTGTGTTCAGAAAACGACACGAGAATGTTGGTTAAACTCATGCACAACCCTCAGCTAGAAAATTACACTGTTAGGGGGGCTTAAAAAACAAATATTTATTGCCAAAGTTAACCCTTCTATGAGAAAAAAGTTTTAAAATCACTTAGATTTATCAAACCACACAGCAGCATAAAGTGGGCACTTTTGTAAAAGTTTGCAAAATACCTAAAAGCTATTTTTTTTTTGTATTTTTTTTGTATTTTTTAAATCATTTTTAGAGGGGGAAAATGATGGTTCAGTATTTCTTATGATACCATGGCAGTATTATTTGTAACCATTATAATTAAAACCTACTGACAGGCATCACTATCTGGTTATGTTACACATTCACAGAACAAGAACCACCTATATTTGAACTCGCCGTATAGTGCAATTGCTTTGCAGCCCAAGTCTGCAGAGATTAAAAAGATAATTAGTAAAACCGACAAAAAACTGCAATACCTGTGAAAGTTATGTTTGTCAAAAGGCATTTACAGTAGTGAAGTCTAAAATCTCCATTAAAAAATCTATGGCCCCACACAATAGAACAATTACATTTAACTGGAGTAAAACATTTCGCCATAATATGCATACTCACTAAGCAGTGCATGAAGACGGGGGATCAGTCGTCATGATAAACTAATGGGATGAGAAGGTAACTTAAAAACCGTAGCTAGCAAAATATTCAATAGAAACCTTTCATGCCAAGTCCTTTAAAAATTTCAGGATGATCGGCCTTTTGCGCTTTGAGGTAAAAATTCAGTCCAATGCATCAGAAAAGACAGTCTATGAATTCCTATTACACAAAAGAATGAAACGAATGGCTCAATTGTGTCGGTGCATCAGACATTGCTGTGAAGTACAGATTCAGTGCGACTGTCCAGAGCTGCTGGTAGTGGGCAGTCTGAAATAAACCGGGCCCTAGCTATAGCAGTAGGCATTGACAACATTTCAGGACTGCACGAGTTGTTGGTTTTGCCACATCTTCCCAGATGCTCTCAAGCAAAATACATTGTATGTTGAGTATCATGGTGGATCTGCACTGCCTTCGCCAGAGCCTGAGGATCACGGCCATTGCTCTGTCCTGACACGTGGCTGCCTTCAGCGCTGTAAAAAGGCAGACACACAGAGAGAGCCGTGAACAATTGGGCCAACAAGCCCAGAACTCCAGTTCATTATCTGGCTACCAAGACAGCGAGGTACAGTTCCTTACCTGTCGTGATCCTTGTCCACAAGATGGTATCTGGCCCTAAACGCTACCAGCCTGGCATAGTATGCAGGAGCTGGGATAGAGACTGATCGTGTACACCGGACATACGTGTGACACAGCTGGTAGGTCAGCAGCTGTAGCTCGTCTGCAGTGAAACAGTTGTCATCCCACAAGACCTGATAGTGGGAGGGCCGGCTGGTTCCCTGCGGAGAACAGAGGAGCATTCAGCTGGACAGCATCAACAAAAACAGAGGTGGTACTGAAGGCTGTACCTTCTATCAGTATGCTGAAGAGTTAGTGCCAAACAGGCACTGAACTTATGCAACTAACTAAGTCTGCCAAACCATAAATAGAATCAACATTACTCATCGGGACAACAATAAGGATTTAGTCCCACAGCCTGAGCACAGCAGAGCTGAAACGTTACCTGAATTCCTGCGTGGCTACAGAGGTAAAAGTCAAATTCAGAAGGATGCGTGATCGTGCTGTCCACAGTAGTGCCTGCCGGTACGTTGCCACTCTTACCCACCTGATGTGGAAAGTTTATTATTAGCCTGTGTTTGTTTTTCTTTAGAAGTGACCCAAAAATACCTCCTCAGATAGGCTCTACTTAAGGTTGCTTCAGAATTTACTGCTCAAAAACGTGAAAAAAAGGTAATTTACATAGGAGGAATGAAAGTGTTCTCTGCAAGTTCATGGTTAGAAACTTCACCAAATCTAGTTGGCGCATAATCAGAGAAAAATAAAGTTCCTGCCAGCACCATTAAAATTGCAGAGTAGAATAAAGCCTATATAAGTAATTCAGAATATGGAAAAAATGCAGACTTTCTGAAATAGATTTCACACCCTTGTTTGCAATCACACCCGAGATGTTTATTTCTAGCAAACCTGTGATCGAGAACTATCCTAAACCAGGTTCCTTAGTTGGCCTGTGGATTTGTGACATAGGCAAATATTTTTGATGCCTATGAACAGAACAGGCAACTAACTGAACAACTAGCGTGTGTTGAGAATCTCCGACTATAAAAAAAAAAATGAGGTTACAGCTCCAGATACACAAATCCAGGGATACAGAGTATGCTCATTCCAAAAGGGGCTGGGAACAAGCTGTTCCATCCGACTGCCTGATGTAGAGCAATAAAAAAAGGGGAGGAACTGGCTATTTTGGTCTTACAGAGAGCCTGTTCCATCACAGAACTCCTACTGTTTGTATAGATTAGTTCAGTTCCAATGGGTAAAATGGATTCCACCCCAGTTACCCAAACCAGCTACATTCCCATCGCCATTGGCTTCTTGCTTAAATACCCGACATTACTTGCCCTTTCAGTTTTGTCAGCACAGAATAGTCTGGTGTGATGCCTTTTCTGCACAACAATATAGGTTATTCCTGGTCTGTAGTCTTCTTCCAAACTAATACAGGCCTTCCGGATTGCTATGAGCTCTGGCCATGCTACCTAGAAGTAGAGGATTTAATTATTAGGTGCAGAACTCAGTGCATACAGTATTATTCTTTCCAGGTATAAGTGTCACTTCATAAGGAGCACAATCAGACAGGATAACTGTACCTTGAGTCTGCCCAGAAAAACTCAATGAGACTGCAAATTGTCCCCTTGAACAAATGCAATCCATATTTAATTGAAAATAAGTGCCAATCCCTTTTCATAAGCAACAAGAGATCATTAGACGGTACCTGTTTCATCTGCCCTTCTGATACTCCCCCTCTGTAGTAAATGATCCTTGTGGGCTTGAACCGAGTGGATTTGTAAAACTGGATCAACAGTTCTCGCACCATGTTAGTCAGGTCCTGTATCACCTCCTGACTGTACAGCAATTCCTGCGAGGTCTCCTGACGGGAGGTCTGCACACGCACGGTAGCACAGTAACGGCTGGGGTGGCCGTCCATGCTGCCTACCACAGCAGCAATAGAAGGCTTCTTTCCATCCCCAGCAGGAGGGTGGGTGACATCTGCTCCTAAGAAGATCACTGGCTGCTGGAACACCGAGGGCCTGTTTGATAAGATTAAGGTGTATTAAATAATAACGCATAGAAGTGGGATGAGGAAGGAGGGTAGGAGAAAAAAAGAAGACAGCTAAGGAAAGTATATTCAAACCATTCAAGAGCCCTAAAACCATGCCTGAATCTTTAAAAAGATCTCTACCTCAAGCTCTTACAGTCCAGACAGAACAGAAAGCAGAAAAGAACCAAAGGTAGACAAACTTACAAGCATTTATCACAAGTCACTCAGTCCCACTCCTTTTCTTTCAGAGTGGAAGGAAATACAGTATGCTTAAGGAGATGGCAAAAGAAAAAGGTGGACAGACTGAACCCAAAAGTAGGAAAAGGACCAAAAGAGACAAGACATAGAAAAAAAACACCTTTATGAGCTTATTTTCTTACACACACTGCTGGACTCCTCTAACACTAAAGAGATTCCTTAGCACAGGTCTTACAAGGCAGATTCTTAACACAGAAGCACCCTCCTCTGTCCACTTTAGTCTGTGGGTATTTCTAACATAATATTATGAAAAGTACAATTTTAACTAGCAAAACAAAATAACATCATTTTGCTTGACAATCCAGACTTCAAGGAGAAGCTTTAGATTTAACCTTACCTTTGATGAGGTACAAGCACATTGTTGATTCCTCCAAGCTTTGCATTTATCTTCAGACACAGGTTGGACAGTGTTTGCGGGGATGTTTTCACCACATTCTTTACCTGAACACACTGAGTGGCCATGCCAAGAAGCGTGTCACCAACCCGCTTTACTTCAGCTGTGACAGAAAAATAAGACAGTGGTTCCGATTACCTGAACAGTCAGTAATTCCATCTGCTTTCTCTTATTTTTCTCAAATGCTATGCTAATTCAAATCCTTAAAGGTTCACTGACAAAGGCTCAGCCTGCTCTTTGGGATGCACAAGTTCTCCAATGAGACCTGAAAACCAAACTAAAAAAAATGTAAAAAAGGCGACAAAAAAGCAACAAAAATAACCCAAACCACCTCTTAAACTGAAGACACTACCTACCCTGTTTCCTTTCTACCAATGAAGAGCATAGTAAGATGCCCGCTTGCTGTAAAACTACTTAACATTTTATAGCCTTTTCTCCATACCATACACGGGTGTCTTTCCAGGTAGAATCACCACGATCAGCTGCAGACCAACGTAAGTCAGTTTTAAGTGTTTAAACATGGGCTCCACGCTGTCTGCACCCTGGGCGTATTTGCAGAAACAGGGCTGGCCTTGGATCGGCATCCCTGCATCCTTGGAGATCTTCCGCAGCTGGTCAGTGAAACTCCTGTAAATGAAACATAAATGGAAACAACCTCACCTTCTCACTGTGTTTCACTTTCCTGTTAATTCTATCAACAAGATCTAAGCTGTTTCAGCTATTTCACAACCCTACCAACTTGACGCTACACTGTTCCGTTAAGCTATCCTACCACGGTAAGAAATTCACTAATATGATTTTAATCTTGTATGAGGAAAAGTTTCATAAGCCTCTGTTCCTGTAATTGCAGAAGCTTTGGGAAAACAAACATACATTTAAGCTGAATATTTTGAGGCAGATTCCCAGACTAACTCTGATGTGCTGCTAAATTTCTATCATCCAGTGAACTTATCTGAATTTTACTGCCACCACAATTTTTGCTGCACGTGTCAGTGGTTCAAACAGCACCTGATATTTAGGACTCTGCAAAGTAATCTGAAGGAAGGTGGTGGATGGAAAGAGGGAGTGGTGTATGTTGTCTGGGAGGCAGTAAAGGTTAAAAAAAATAAAAGTTTAGGTTTTGGAATAAAAGACCATCAATTATTTGTAAAAAACAGCAGAATTCAAGCTGATTGCAGCCTCCACAGTAGGAAACACAGCCTCAGTGGTAAGGGAATTGATACTTTTCCTAGCCAGCCAGTTAGGCTATTAACTTTGTTGTAGTCTCCTCCCAAGGTGCAAATATTTAAGTCACGGAACTGCGGTTTCCTCTTTTTACTATTAGATGCATTAGTCAGCTTATGCTGCATGCCACCATTCAGAGATAAGAAGAAAATGGGTACTATTAATAAATATTAAAAATACTTACTTTAGTAAGTCTTCCCTGCATTGTTTTTGAGGAGCAAAACAGGCGACAGCCCAAACTTTAATCTCAATGCCAGCATAGAACTGTTTCCCTCTCATGTCCCACACGCCTTGGTTTGGTGTGGCCACAGTCTTGTTCTGGGTCAAAAACAAAGGCAAATTAAAAATAAAATGCTGCCTGGTTTTGACTACAGCCAACCAGTGCTCAAACAAAAGCATGCTGTGTGAGAAGATATACAGAACACCAGGAATTTAAATAACCCCAGAACAAGATATTATTACCAGACACAGAAAACTCACCCTGCCTCCATACTGCAGCATTGGTGCTGGCAAAACTCTGCCTGTCAACTCTGTCATTTCGTTATGGACAACAATACCAAACTCCTTCAGGTATGGATCAGGTCCACCAACCATGCTGTTACTTTTTACCTGGTGATAAGAAAATATTGTATGTAACTACACCTAATGCTTTGGTTGACTCTGTGCTCCTTGCAATTAACGGGGTTTCCTGTTTCAAAGGATTCGTTTTAAAGAAGTCAGATTTTTGAGCTTTCACAATTTTGGGTTATTCTGGTTATCATGACATACGCTCTTCTGAAAGAGCCGTATTAAGTGACAAATGCAGGTTGTTTAGCTGAGAAAAATGCTCACTAGTCTGCTGATTTCTTCCTGTCGGTCTGGTGCAGATCTTGCAGTTGCTTTTATCATAGTCGATGTCTGATTGTCCGTTAGCTTCTTGATACATCTCTGGCCTGCCACTATGTTACACACCTACACAGAACAGTGAGAAGTGGCATGACACCATTTAACAAAGGATATACCACAAGGCAAGAGAAAGTTAGATTCTTACCTCGAGTGGCAAGTATGTGTGTTTCTGTTCCTGTCCTACTTGGAGACAGGGAAGATGAGGATATTTTAGCTGCAGACTGTACTTCTGCTTAAAATATTGAGCTACTGTACACTCCATAGCCTGCCCATTTTCCAGCTGCAGAGGAAACCTATAAAGGACATTTGTTCTGGTTAAGCTTTTTTATTTTTATTTTTTATATAGAAAAGGAAAAAGCAATGTGGAAAATCTATTCCAGAGTAGAAACGCTTAAAACATTTGTTTTCCTCAGCTACTGGATTTCTTGTTTGTAAAAAGATTTTATAGACAATATCCTGAATACATCAAAGCTGTTTTAACAATTACCACCTTCAGTAACCATATTAAGAAGTCAGGATATAGCTTCAATTTTGTTGTGTTGAAGTAAATAAAGCAATTGTCAAAACCCACATTATTCCTCTGGTCCACTAAGAGTGAACATTCTTTCAAAGCCACATAGCTGCTTCACCTCTGGAATCGACTTTTCTAACAAAAATACTTTACTTAAAAGGTCCAAGATCTTAAAAATTGTCAACAAGCGCTCGTATACATACGTCTGATGACTGGCTGGTCGCCGAGTAACATTGCAAACTCGGTATTTTCTCTTCATCTGGCCGCAGTGAGTAACCTCTACTTTTAGACCTGAAAACCCCAAATAAAAGTCACCTAAATAAAATCAGATATAGGAGTCACCTTTGAGGAAGAAAACAGTAAAAAGGAAAAGACCAACTTCCCAATTGCCTTGCGAATTTTCATTACAACGTCGTATTGACAAGTTTACAGATTTCTGATGCAGCGATGCTTTAGAACAAGCCTTTACCTCTGATTTCTTTGGTAAACTTGACACGCTGGGAGTCCGTAAGAGGCTTGGTTTGTTCATTGATGTTCTGAATGTCCAAGACCTCACACATGAACTCAATGATAGGCTGGGCACGATAGAAAGCAGTTGCTGACACTAAGAATAAAAAAAAAAAAAAAAATAGAACATTTAATTTAGAAGCAGCGAAGACTCTGTTACATTAGTGAGACAGAATTTCCTACATACCATCAATGTTGAGCATCATGTTCCACATGGCAGGCCTGACGGACTGGTGGAAACCAAACCAGACCTCCCTGCCACCACCCAGAGGGTGGTAATAGCCTTCAGGGGGGGAGAAAAAGGAGCGACCCACAGGAGTATACCTGAAAAAAAAACATAAGAAAATTGATAAATCTGATCACTGCTTTCTGATGGACTTTTTAAAGTCGTATGTTTAAAATGCACTTCTATAGTACGCTGTGACTGTTAGAACAAGCTCATTGCAAGCATACAAAACCTTTACCAGCAGAGCAGTTGGAAAGGCTACAGCAAATTCCAGTTGGAAACATGACCAGCAGGTACAAGTCCCGAGCTGAGATCAAATTTCCCTACTCTAGTGCAAATTTGTAATGCAGGCATTGAATTACACAACAGCATCCCTCAACTCCTCTGCAGTAGGAAGGTGTAATAGCAGTAGAACAGCAGCAAGTAGTAAATAATACAAACGTAAGACAGATGCAAGATTGAGCCAGTTAGGAAGACACTGGAAGTACTTACCTCATGGAGGGAAGGTGCCGTGTGATTACATCGAGTGCCTGTACAGAATCTTCAGGAACTTCATTCAAGTGCCCTGCCAGAGCTTCCAGCAGCAACTGAAGGCTAACGACTGATACCCACTGAATGGATACTTTAAAAGTCTGGTCCTTCCCCTCCCCTGGAAGCGTCACCTCCATATCCACCTTCACATAAAATTAAGCAAAAACTTTTGTTAAGGACTGCAGACTACCACGATTATGCAAGATTACTTTTTTCTCTTACGTATCCTTTGATTCTTTATTTTTGCTGATTGGTTTGTGTAGTTTGCTTAGACTATTACAATCAGTTTCCTTCAAATTTGGAAAGCTTGTAATTCATTCATCTGAAGAAACCGCAGTAACAGCACTGAGGTATCTTAAAGTGTAGATTGTACGTGATAATGAGTATGGTGAGTATGGTGACATCGAAACTATGAACATTTTTTATCTTTATTTATTTATTTAAAGTGGCAACCAGTTAATAGCAAGATGTCTTGTGTCCCTAACAGGGAGGCAAGAAAAAACAATTTCTGGTCAAAAAGAAGAATCACTGGGATACACAAATCTCAGAGTTCTAGCACAGAACTTGAAATTATTCTCACACACCCAGCCAAAAGGGTAAATGGAAACTCATGTATTCCTCATGGCACTGTATCAGCAATAACCAGACCCCTAGGGAGAAGAGTAGATGGGAGTTATTTAAGTTTGACATCAGGACTGGTTAATACAGATCTCAATCTGTCAGAGCCTGGGTGTTGTGAGCATGGCGCGGCACACTAAGGGCCAGTGCAGCTGATTTAGTTGTTCACAGTCCTTGTAGCACAGTTCTTATGAACAGGAGGACATAGTTCAAGAGTGCAGCCAAACCAAAACAGCTATTTGTCATCTAACAACTACTGTATCGTTTAACAAGAGAACTAGGGTTAGAACAGAGAAAATGGAAATTTGCATCAGGGCAAAAAATAAATCTATTTGCAGCTGAAAGCGCACAATACATTATTCAGAGCATCACTGACAAGTTCACCAAGTGAAGAGATGGCCATTAGAAACCCAAAGATGATAAACCTCAGTAAGGCACCTAAAAGCACCTAAATTACAGACACTGCCTGGAATTTCCATGACTATACTAATACATGTGATAATATCTTGGGGTTTTGTCAATAAAAATACTTTTCAAATGACACTGTAATAGTTTTCCACGGAAACTTAGAGCTGCTTATAGTAGCACTTACTCTGTCGCGGCCGATCGGTAAGGGGTGTGCAGTGTACATGTTCCGCTTCCCATCGTAGCCAGGCTGCCGATCACCAAAGATTTGCATCTTGAAGTGCCTCACCATGGTATCCACCACCTCTCTACAGAGGGAGGCATCAAGTTATGTTGGAGAACAGGAAAACCCAGCAATGATCTTAGGCAGTTTGAAATATCTTTTTTTGTATTTTCTTAACAGAGCAGGGTAGGAGAAACAACAGCACACTAGAACATACACAAGTCATCAGCAGAAACCAAGAACAGTCACCTCCAGGTTAAGACACTTAAATTTCAGCATAAAGGTGTCTACATGCAAGGTAGGTGTCCAAACTCTCATTACTGTCAGCAGAAACACACTCAATATGGCCAGTGGAATCCGAATAACTGTTCAAATACAGGAGCAATTAAAAGCATCTACCTTGTGATGAGCTGGGGTGCTCTGTAGCTTGATTCTACTGACAGAACATCTACATCTGAACACCTAAAACACTGCAAACAGAATCCCTTCCCCTCAGCTACTAACAGACATCTTTGTATAATAGGCTGGAACAGTTATCAAGCACGTTCACTTGCAGACTAGAAAATAAAAACTGCTGTAGTTCAAGGCTGAGTGCTTTTCCTAAAGCCTTCTATATTACTACCCACTTGCAAAATATCATAATAAAAAGAAAGAGAATATTGTATTACAGCTCGCTGAACAATAGGACAACTGCTAACCACGATACAAACACAAGCTGTTCTGTAGCTGATGAACGTTTAGGACGTACAGTCCTCCTAAACTGAACCAAAAACACTTTAAAAAAAATATGTATTTTAAAGTATTACTACTCTTAAACAACTCATACCTGTTCACTCTTCGGGGCCGTTTTTCTGGTTTGATATCTACATCATAGTGATAAACGTCAATCTTAGGGATCTGAACCTGGAAGTGGTTGGCCAGGAGGCGGATGGGCTTCCCAACAGTTCCCAGGCCTGGGCGACGGGGTGGCTGGAAAAGGCTCGCCGGAGGCCCTACGGGAATCAAAGAAATATATAAGAAAAATTACTTAGCATTCAGTGCAGCATCCTTTCAGGTGTATTTAGCTGGAAAGTGTTCCTGGCAGGGCAGAAAGAAATCTTCAGTAGCTTCCTGGGGTTGCAGATGGAGCTCCCAGCGGCTCACAGCCTTCCAGCAGCTCTGAACCTCCAGGTGGAAAACGTGCTCCCTACAGCACATAGAGGTTAATGCCACAAGCCCTTCTCTGAATTTTAGAGACATTTTTCATAACTATGGCTTATGAACTCGACTGAGCCCTGAGATGGACTACAAACATTTACATACTATGCATCTTTATATAATGTAAAACATAAATGCATTCCTACCTCCATTTCTAGAACAAGCCGATGGCCACCTGAGCCACACCTTTCCATTACTGGCTTGAAGTTCAGATGTTAACGATTGCCACTCTTGGCATACTCAGGAAATAACGCAACTTCTGCCTGCAAATTGGTGTAACCTAGAAATGGGGAATTTTTATTCTGAACTAAACTTAAAACATATTGCCATATTGGATCCAGACTAAAGCAGTTTTGTCGTTTCCTTTACATCATGACCACATCGCTTTCGTTAACAGTGGGATACTGATCCCCTGGAGCATGACTCCAGCCAATTTCAAGTTCCAGCACAAAGAAGGGAATGACAAATGGTTTGGGCTTTCTTCTAAAACGAAGAGTAAGGGAACAAGCATAAAGACAGGTACAGACTCCTTACAGGTGTGGAGAAGGTAATTTATTTGGACAGAAGTAATAGCTTCAGAAAAAGTTCCAAGGAGGAAATTCGGTGAGGCTTAACTAAGTATTCACATGCAAGCTAGTCACTAGTTAAGTCTTCAGTTTGATTCCTCAAAGTGTTAAGATCTGAGATACCACGTTAACAAGATCTTTGTTGTTGTTGTTGTTAAATTTGTCACAGCCTCAGTTGAAACTGCATGTAATGCAAATGGAATTAGTAAATTTCCGTGGGTTTCATCTGTATCTGCCAATGCTTAGTGCATTCAATGTTTCTTTCCTCTGTTCTAGAGCAGCAAACAAGAGGGGAAACAAGTTTTACAATACAGGGATGTAATAATAAAGTAATAATAAAACTTGGGGCAAATTCAGTATTGTAAGACTGTGTCAACCTGATGGTATCAAAGGCTCAAAAGTTTATACAAAAAAAAAAAAGTATAAACTGGAGGATGAAGCTCATATTTGGGCACACTTCAGCGTGCAGCAATAATCCTAACACAATCCTAAACTAAGCCCAAGACCGAATCAAAGGAGCCTTCCAAGCCACCTAATGGCTACTACATTCAGACTACCGATTTGAGGGTACTAACCCTCGAACGTTTAAGCAGAAGTAATACTTAGAGCACGTAAGCAGCCGTAGCCCACTTGACACGTCAAGCTGCAGCAGCACCGTGGCTGCTTGGGCCACAGACATCCCACACGACACATCGCTGGCTCTGCACCCGCATGAGTAATCGCGATCAGTCCAGGAGCTCCCAACGCCGCAGTTAAACCGGTTGTAGGGTACAGTTAGTACTTAAAAAAAGCTACAGCTATCTTGACAAGCGTGAATCATCAAGGGCAATCAAAGTTTGCTGTGCTTATTTGGATACGAAAGAGATGATCCATTAATCCTGTGCTAATTAGCCTGAAGTAAGTGCAAGCACTGACCTCCCACAAGAGATTAAATGACAACTATATTTACCCATTTTCCTGCCTCGCTATTGACAACTTTTGTAGGCAGGCAGGGCAATGCTGACCCAGGTCAGCTTTGATGTAAGGAGACAGCACTTACATTTTCACCTTTCTAAAGTTATTTCTCAAAGGATTCTAGAGAATAAGTTAAAAGCTGCTTCCCCCTTTGAAGCCAGGCTTCAAGTCACAGCAATTTTATCAGGATTTTTGCCTGGTCAGCCTGACTAGGATTATACTCACTGTTTCTCTTAATTTCTTCCATCATTTAGGTTCTCTGAACCGCCAGCTGAGTTACTTCAGACAGGAAGTACTTTTACAGACCCAAAAGAGGATCTGCTGCTGAAGTTGGGAGTTAGAGAGGACAGGCTACATCATATATCTACACAGCGGAATCAAAACAAGCCCTCCACTAACTGCTTTAGAATCTGGATTCTTCTGGAATCACACCTTTCTGTCAATAAGCATTTCCTATTCTACTAAAATTAACAGCACTTCAATTATACCAACAGCTTGATCAAGATCTTTATCAACAACATGCACAGACCACTTGGGTTGAGAAACGTGTCTTGCAGTCATTTCACAGAAGAATAATTAAGGAATGAGATACCAGTAAGAAAACACCACGCACGAAATAATCCCAATATTTAGCCAAACTTTGTTAAAAAAAATAACAGCCAACGTGCACGCTTTCAGAAGGCATCACCTTAAGACTCTTTAGTAGCCAAATGTCAAAAATCGGACCGTAGGGCTTAAGGGATTTGGGTGTAGTGAGAGTGTCCCCGTACCCCCAAAGCCTTGTGACATCCCCCCCAAGCCCTGTGACACTCCCCAAACCCTGCGACCCCCCTTCATGCAGCCCCTACCCCACTGACAGCCGGGGCCTGTCCACCCCGGGGCCCCGTCCTGTCACCCTCGGAGGTCTCGCCACCGGGCAGCCCCCCAAAAAAAACTTCCCCGGGAGCCGGCAGCCGGTGCCGCTGGGGGCTCCGAAGCCGGCCGGGGCGGCCGAGCCCCTCCTCGCGGGCCGCCCCCGGCCCCTCACGGCCGCCCCCGGAGGCCTCGCCGCGGGCTCAGCGGGCCCCGGCGGGAGGCGCTGCCCGCCCCAGGCCTCAGCTGGTGCCGCCCGGCCGGGCCCGAGGCCTTCCTCCTCCTCCTCCTCCTCCTCTTCCTCCCCCCGGTGCCTCCGGGCCCTGCCCGCCCCCGCCCCCCCAACCCCACGGCTCTCACCGGGTCCCAACGCTTCCATGGCGGCGGTGGCGGCGGCCTCGCTGCGGTCCCCCCCGGCACCGCCGCTGCCACCGCCGCCGCCTCCTCCGGCCCCGGGCCCCGCCGCCGCGGCGTAACGCTTGATCTCGGGAATATTGGCTCCGGGGGGGGGGGCCCGGCGGGGAACCGGGGCGGGGGGGAGCAGCAGCGGCGGGGCCGGACGAGGGGGAGGAGGGGGAAGAGGGGGAGGAGGGGGAGGAGGAGGAGGAGGAGGAGGAGGAGGAGGAGGAGGAAGGGGCGCGGCGGGCAGCGCTCCGCTTCCCCGAGCGGTGGCGGCGGCTCAGCGGGGGGATCGTGGGCGCCGAGCCCGAGCCCGAGCGCGCCCCCGCTGCCGCCAGCACCGGGTGAGGAGGAGGAGGAGGAGGAAGGGGGGGGGGGGAGGAAGGAGAGGCCCCTCCACGCTGCCCGGCGCCGCCGGCTCGCGCACGCGCACCGCCCCCTGCCGGCGGGGGCGCGCACACCGCCTCGCACCCTTTCGCCGCCGGCCCGGCAACAGGTGGAGGCGGCGGGGCGGTGCGCGGCCCCGTGCGCGGCCCCGCCGGCTGGAGAGGGGAGGTGGGGGCACCTCTGAGCCTCAACCCCCCTCCCCGCGGGACGGTCGGTGTTAAAGCGAGCTGTGATGACCCCAAAACAGCCGCTGACAGCAGCCCCCGTGAGCTGCTGGAAACATAAGGAGGTGCCAAAGCAACCCGTGACACCCCCAAAAGCAGCCGCTGTCAGCCCCGGTGAGCTGCTGGAAATATGACAGAGCCAAACCAACCCGTGACACCCCAAAAACAACCACTGTCAGCCCCCAAAACCAGCCGCTGTCAGCCCCCATGATCCGCTGGAAACATAGGGCGGTGCCAAATCAACCGGTCACACCCCAAAAAACAGCTCCTGTCAGCCCCCGTGAGCTTCTGGAAACGTAAGATGGTGCCAAAACAACCTGTTACATCCCCAAAAACAACTGCTGTCAAGACCCCGTGTGCATCTGGAAACCCAAACGCCTCAGAGCTGGAGCCGGGATCTGAGGGATGCTGTGAGGGAGGAAAGCCCCACTGCTGAGTGCAGCTCCCTCACCATGGCTTCGTTAGGACTGACGGCCACCCGGCACCTCACACTTGGTGTGGGGATCGGGAACAGAGCTGGGATATCACTCAGGGTGCCTGGAAGGCAGCAGCAGTAGGGAACAGGATGGTGCCACCGGGATTTGGGGTGTCAGGCTCCCGGGGTGCACGCCAGGACGACCCCGTACCTCACCGTGGCCTGGCCGCCTCGCTTCAGCTTGTCCTCGTGGTGAGCTGCTCCGGCACGCATCCCGCTCCTCTCTCAATTCTCAGCTGGCTCACAAGAAGGTCAGAAGTCAAAACATTCAATAAATAATAAATGCCAAGTCCGTCATATTTGCTTTTTTTTGAACCTGCAGGGTTGGTATTTTCCAAGACCTTTCCTACAAGCTGAAGCATTAAAAAAACTATTTTTAAAATAAAATGAAGTCTGATATTCTCGTAAAAGTGCCTTACTTAATAAATACTTACGGGAAACACCAGTATTACAAGACCAGTCACAAAACTACCATGATGTCTGGCAATGTTTCCATGCTATTATTCAGCATATCTAAATACAAATAGTACTTAAAAAAAGATGAAGACAAAATCTCTGCCTCAATAAATCCACAATACTAAGGCTTGGTCCTGCGAGATACTGAGTAGGGCTACTCAAGAGTATACTTAATGCATTATAAATTCAAAAAAACAATTAACCTGATAAATATTACAAACATGCTGAGGCATCCTGACTGCAAAGTAGCCAGAACCTTATTTCAGTGTTATTCCACCCTTATACTGAAAACACCTACGTGTTTCCAGTGGTGAGGCCGAATCTGGTTATGACAGAAAAAGTTCCGATAGCTTTAGTTCTGAAGACGTTTCTAAATATCTCCCTTTAGAAGGCGTGGAAGGAATATATTATTTAGTAAAAAATAGACTCCCAAACTGCCTTTCAAAAATATGAATCTTATAAAATGGTACCTTATCCAGTGCTTTAAAAAAACAGATCACTTTTTAGTTTAGAGTCTCCTTAATGACAGATGTTCACCAAGAGTTATCAATTCTGTACGGCTGCCTTTCTGCACCAGGTGTGAGCAACAGAACTCTGAATCAGAGGAATCAGAGGTGACCTAACATAGCAGGTAGCTATTTATTATTATTATTACTATTATTTAAGCTACAAATCCAGTTACCTGCTTTATATTGTGAATAAATAATAGTATGAAATACCAGCGCGTTTTATCTAAGCATGTACTATTTCCATGGACCTGTGGAGCATATTGCAGTATGAGCAGCTAAAAACCCCTTTTCGGATCCAAGTGTTTCACCTCTTTTACATTAAATTAAAACTCTCTAAAAGCTAGCGATAACAGCTTTGTGCATCCAGGTGCTAAAATCCAAATTCTATGGCACAGCACTTTCCCTGTGCAATCTTTTTCTTACAAGATCTCAAAACCGTAACAGAACAACGGGATTACTGTCTTGAGTAAGTACAATGAACTCCTCAATAATATTTTTTACTGACAGCCTACCTAGAAAGATCCTCACATTCTAGGAATTCACTGTGTAATGTGACCACCCTTAATTTGCATTGTCAGCTACCAGTTACAAAACAGCATCAGGAAGCAAAGGGCTGCCCAGCTAGGGCTTCTTTAGCGAAGAACACAGTGTTTTTCAGAAATAGAGTGTTTTGCAGGAAAGGGACAGACTGCCTTAAACACTAGCCAAGTATTTTTGTTGACATCTGCACAACATTCTAAAAAAATCCAAGGTTTTGTTTATTCACAGATTTATTTTGTTGTTGTTTTGTTTAAGCAGGTAGCTTTGTTACTTAAGTCAGGCCTTATTTTTCCTGTTTTTCTCTGACTCGTCTACCTCGTAGCCTGATAGTATCTTAATCATATTGATCAATGGTATTTTTGTAGTGCCAGCATCCGTGTCTCATGACTAACTCCTGTTCCAAGAAACCAGCCCTGTATTGTGATGTTTGCAGTAAGTTTCATGGACATTTGCTTTTCTCACTTCCTCCGTTCCAAGATTTGTTGGGGATATGGGAACCATCATAGTAGATTAGCCCATCTGTTCCGCATCCCCCACAGAACTGTGACTGGTACCAAACACTTCAGATTTTTTTTTTTTTTTTTATTTTATTTATTTATTTATGGGCTTTGCCTTCACGGACAGACAGCAAGTGACTGTTGTTTAATTTGGAAAAAAAATATGTTCTACAAAGGTGGTTGAAAACTGGAATCCAAACGCTGAGTATCTTCACTATCAGCAATTAAATACCTCAGGGCACAGCCCCTAACGCTTCTCCTGGTGCTTGCTGCCCTGCCGCCAGCAGGAAGCTGCAAACCTCTCGAAATTGCCATTTCTGGGGAAGGAAGGAAGGCCGATAGGCATCTGGCGGCCACCTAAACCAGATCAAAACGGTCTTAAACCAGATCAAACCGCTCGGCGCCTTTCTATGGCTTCCTAGGGCTGTGGGGAAGCTTCCCAAGCAGGGGGGATTCAGCTCAGGACCGACCCCGGCCCCTCCCGTGGGGAAATGGCGGCGCCCACGGCCTGAGGTGAGGGGGAACCCCCAGCCCCCTCCCGCCGCCCTCCCCTCAGGCAGCGCCCGCCCCGGCCAGGCCCCGCCGAGCGGCCGTTGATTGGCCGAGTCTTCTCGAAGAGGCGGGACGACCCGGAGAAAATCCCCCAATAAAACGCCGGGAGGGGAGGGGCCTCTAGGGAGGTGCTGAATTGTGATTGGTTGGTTTCAGCGGTGGGCGGAGCTAGGGCAGCGCGCGAAGACTCGAAGCGGTTTCCTACGCGGCCCGGGCCATGGCGGAGGCGGCGGCGGCCCCCGCTGAGGTGAGTCTCACCGCTCCGCGCCGCCGGCTGGAGGCGGGCACGGAGCTCTCGCGGGCGCGGCTCGGCGGAGGACCTGGCGGGGCGGTGAGCGAGGCGGCGGCGCCTCCTTGGCTGCCCGGTGACACCGCGCCCGCCTCCCTCCTTCTCTCCCTGCTGGGCGAAAACTACACTTCCCAGCACGCCCCGCGGCGGCGGCTCCCCGCACTTCCGCCTCGCCGCCCGCGGGGCGTGCTGGGAAGCTTGTGCTCGGCCTATCCCTCCGGGTGTACGCGGGGAGGGGCGGGGCCGCGGGGCGCGCTGGGAAGGCGGCAGCGAGCTGGGGCGGGCGCGGTGCATGCTGGGAGCGCGCGGGCTGGGGCCGTCGGAGGCGGCCCCTGGGGGGGGGAGGTCCTCGTCAGTGCTCGGCGCCCGCTGTGGCCGCGGAGCTCCTCCAGCAGGGGCTTTTCTTTATTTTTTCCTACGCGCGAGCTCACTTAAAGCATGTTTACATACTAATAAAGGTTGTTGGGGTGTGTTCTTTCTTCATAAAGTGTAAATTAAGTGTGAAAATACCACGGTATCTGTGTGGGGGGCGTCCTGCGCAGGGGCTGGGCGAGGCCTTGGGGCGAGGTCGGGCTCCGTGAGGCGCCGCAGCACAGGCGGTGGTGTTACGGGAAGGTGCCTTGTGCTTGCAGCTCGAAGGTCCCAGCTCGGGCGTGCAGAAGAGCCCTGACAGCGACTCGGACAGCGGGCAGGGCAGCTGCGAGACGGCCTCGCCACGGCTCCTCCCCGCCGGGACAGCGGCCGTCGGTGACGGAGGTCTGTGAGGTGTCGGGAGCTGGGCCTGCGGGCTGTCATCTTCAATAGTCCTTCCCTACAAATAGCTTTTTAGGAAGTTGAGAGTGGCTGACCTCTATGAATCCTAAATGCCCCTTTCTGTGGCTTAGATTGTAGGCAGAAAGCTCAAAATCCTCCTCAAAGCAAAAAGTTCTCGAGGTGCAGAAAGGGCTATGGTAAATCAGATGTGTTTTATTTGCTTATTTCCTTCCTTTTTATGATTTTCTTAATCAACCAAACCTATAATTTGCTTAATCTACGTACGTACTTACTGTGATTTAATTATTACTTAAACTCACTAACGTATCAGTGAAGGATTTTCCATTCTGCCTGTTCTTTAACAAAGACTTGAAGCCTATAACATCAATTTGGATCAATTACCTGCTACGCTATGGGGAGAAATGGATTTTGAAAACTTGATTTCACAGATTAGCTGCAGTTGTTGACATCTGTGAAATTTAACAGGCTACTTGTTAATTAACTCGTGAAATTTACCTTTCCATAGCGTGCATCACTTCTTTTATTTTAATGTAATCCCTCAGATTCGGAGGAAGAGATTTTTGTGAGTAAAAAAGCAAAAAGCAAGAAGGTGCTTCAGGACAGTGAAAGTGAAGATGGAGAGGATGGTGGCTCTCTCGTGCAGAATGACGCTCTGGGTGGAGACATAGAAAGTGGAGAGGAAAAAGAGAACATTCTTGTCCAGAAGAGCAAAAAATCTGGTCGGATTCGCCAGGTTCTGCTGGATAGTGATGACAGTGACACTGGAGACCATTTGCAAACTGAAAACCTTGAAGCAAGCAGAAGGGCTGTCTTGCCTGAGAAAGAGTTGGAAGAGGAGAGACCACTGAAATCTGGGAAAAAATACAAAAAACATGAAAGCAATTTCGAAGAAGAGACGACTAAAAAAACTGTAGTAAGATCTAGAAGAAAGGAGAAGGAGAGGGAGAGAAGAATTGCGTCCATCAAACAGCTGAAAAAAGAAAAGAAGCCTAGAGCAGAGGTATTTGTTTTTGGCAGAAATTCTCAGATGCTTTCTCCGCTAAGTTAAGTTTATAACTTTGATTATTTTGATTATTTTGTTTCGATGCTTCAGCATCACTTGTGTCCGTGTTACTGCAGGGGCTACAGTATAGTATGCACAAGGATCTGTTGTACAGCCTGCAAGTCTACCAGTTTCACCTGCAAAGTACAAACCCTAATGCCCGATGACTTCACATTAGTGCATGTGAAGCCAGGCAGGAAATCTTTGAGTTTTGTTTCTAGCTCATCATGGGCTTGTTCTGCGCACAAAGGGCTTTGTTCGGTGTTTCTGCTTTCTGCTACACCGCTGTGCTAGTTTCTGGTGAAAACTTTGCGTTACTTTCAAATTTAAATTCTTCTCTGAATAAACGGCTGCTTGTGAGGTTGCGTATTGTTGCTATTTATAAAATATATATTTCAAGTGTAAATTTATCCTGTCTGAGCCATTATATTAAAGATGCCATGCACCTATTCTAATTTCTTTCATCAAGATGTTTTGACGGTAATCTTAAATTAATTTCAAAGAAATGAATTTGATCTTCTGAAAGAAGTTGCATGAATACTTTATTCTTATGGCACACAGGTGGATGGCGGTGAGACATATCCTTTTAATGACAGTGGATGTCTTCTTGATGACAAAGAACTTTTCGATAATGGCTTAGAAGAAGAAGATGCTTCGCTCCCAGAGGATGAAGAGTCAATAGAATCGATACGGGCGGCAGTGAAAGACAAAATAAAAAAATACAAGGTATTAGTGGGAAGTGTTCTGTTTGAGCATGTATTAAACTATTTGGCAAGTCTACTGTTCTGGCAGAGGGTAACTCTGCTTTTTGTTCTTAAAGATGGAGGAATGTTGTTCTGGAAAGCTGTGAAGATAATGCTACAGTAGAAGCTTTGCAAATCTAGTATAAGTATTAGACAGGATTTGTGTTGGTTTATAAGAATACTTGCAGATCCTGTTTTGATGGTTTTGGTGACCAGCTGTGATTCTGTACAATTACTTTGACTCTTGACTTGTTTGCCCTTTCTAGTGTCTCTATATCTAGTCAAATAAATGAATCTCTTATTGGTTTTCCAAGGGTGAAGGCTACAAACATGTATCTGATGCTGAGAATGAGGATCATATATCAAAAGAACCAAAAAGGAAGGTGAGGTATTCTTCGATTTTGTTATAGCATATAATTATAAAGCCCTTTTTTGGAATTACCTTGTCTTTTCAACTCTGCCCTATGCTTTTGTTGGTTTTCTGCTTTTCATTTTCAACTGGCTACTTTACGCTGACTTATTTTTACTTGAAAGGAGGGGGGGAAGCTATTTAGAAAGTACAGAGTCCCATATTTTGCTTTCTGACTTTTCTTTCGTTAAGGAGCGGAAAGCAGCAAGGTTAAGTAAAGAAGCCATTAAACAGTTACATAGTGAGACCCAGCGCCTTATTAGAGGTAAAACATTTTTTTGTATGTAGAGGGGTATAAACTATTAAGAAATCTGGGGGAGAAATTGAAAGAATTTTATCTGAAAGGCTAGATCCTTCTCTTGCCTAGCATGAATTACTTAGGGTTGAAGGGTACAAGACCATTTTTAATAAGCACCTGTTGAAAGGTATCTTTGTAACAAAGGGGTGGAAAATCCTCTTGCAAACATGGTATCTCCCTTTAGCCTGTAAACTTCCCCTTAGTGAGTTGTGCAAAGTTCATGGAATATTTGGAATGTTTTATAGGCGTGTAATAAAATTGAAACTGGTTGTGCCATTCTGATACTAACATCACAGTTCATTTCCTAATGAATCCATGGACATGTTGCAAACTTGGTCTTCAAGACTTGCTGTTAAAATGCTTCCCAAACAGCTGTGTCTGTTGTATTTGAGTTTTAACTGTGAACTTTCTGCCTGGACAAATGTCTTTACTGCAAAATACTTGCTATTTCAATTCTTTGAATTTCAGAAGTAAGAAATAAATGTCTTAGATGACTTTTTAAAATTTTCTTCCACCTTGTTTCTGTGGTAGAATCATCCGTGTCTCTCCCATACCACGTGCCTGAGGCCAAAAGCATTCATGAATTCTTCAAGCGTCGACCTCGACCAATGTGTGAAGGAAATGCCATGGCATTGCTGAAGTAAGGACTTAAGCCTTCCTCGTGTATTTTCATAAATGTTGAGGATATCCCTGCTTTGCTTTTTGGGATAGCCGACATTTGTAGTAGGCGTGCTATAGGACCTGTATCATGTGCACGCACCTGTTTTGTGTGCAGCCATATAATGTTTCCTGGTTAATTTTAACTGTTGCTTTGACTGGAAAGTCCTAATGAGAAACTACTACTCTTTCTTAAACTCTTTTAATACCATAAATGCCTTGAAATTTAAGGCATGTCTCACTGTTAACAGATGGCAATATTGCAATTTTGACCCTGTCATGCCATTGGGGTAGACAGGACATAGCAGCGACCTCAGGTGAAGTAATATGCCCTTTTGTCCCTCACTTATTCCTACACGTTAATGAGAAGAATTAGAAAATTACTTCTTTCTGTCCTTGTTCACAACCTCTTCTCCCCCCTCAGAATAGGCATGGATTATTTAATTCTTTCTGCCTTCATTAGGTCCAATAAATACCAGCTCACCCTGAACGAAGAACCTGCAGGCACTAAGACCTTAAGTGCGGATTGCAAAAATGGGCAAATAAGAGGTGGTCAATCAGCAACTAATGAACCAGAAACGAGCCTTGGCAGAGATACTGCTGTGAACAAACCTCTCCCTGATGCAGGGGAGAACTTGACAGAAGACCGTACTGAAAAACCCCGAGAGAACGATGATGATTCTCGTACTGTTATGACTATAACTACTGTGAGTAATGCAGAAGAACAACAGCACTCTAACTTCCGAAGCACTGACGGCAGTGAGCAAAAAGAGAATGAAATTCCTCTAGCAGTTGGAAGCGATGCCCTTGAGCATGAAACAGCACCAGGCTTAGAAAGCAATCAACGAGTGGGGCCTGGATTGGTGGCACAACCTGAAAAAGTGAGGAGGTCCAAACTGGATAAACTTCGTGAACTGGGAATAGACTTGACCATCAAGCCAAGAATCTGCTCTGACAGTGAATCCTTCATAAACCTCGATGACACCGATTCAAATACAGGTATAATTGTTATTGTTGTAATCCTGGTAACTCTACCCCAGAGTAAAACGGAATTTAATTGGAAAATCTTTGAGAAACATTCAGGTGATAGAGCAGGTCAGGCACGCTTTCTGACCAGTACAGATTTTTTGCTTAACGTTAGTGTGCATTTTCTTTCAACTGCATAAAAGGGAGTTCTGACTCCTTAATATTTAAAAGCTTTAAGGAATGCTTAGTGCTAACTATTTAATGTTGAGTGATTTCAGTTCCATTCTGCTTTAGTGAATTATGCTTGTACTGAAAGCACATGGGGGCACTTTTTCAAAGTGATCCAAAACCAGGCATGCAGTATTTATCCAGAAACAAAACTGCCTTGTGTTTCACAGTGCTTACCACTGACTTTGCTGTCTGGTGGCTGGAAGGGTAGAGTGGAAGTGAATTTTAAGATCTTGTGGATAAATCATAGTCAATGGTAAGGTCGTTTAATATTAACTAACATCAATCCATTACAAGTTGCAGCAAAAATATTCTGTGACGATGTGTTATTAGTCAAATGGAGTTGTTTTACAAATATAAAAATGTTAAAGGTTTATGGTTTTTAATTAACTTCCTTAAAAAATTCGCAAGGCCTAGTCTAGATACAAATGTAGCACTTGATGATTTTAAATACTATCAAATTGATTTAATTTGCATTTAATTAATATGTATTTAAAGAATTAGAAGCCTTGAAAGCTCGTTTCTTGAAGCACACTCTTCAAACATCAAAATCCAAAGTTGAACGGACCGTAAATATCAACATTATTCGTAAGGAGACAACATCTGAAGGGAAAGAGGAGCTAAAAGCAGACGTGGTGCCGGCAGTGTTAGTTTCAGAGGGCCTGGATGAAACAGTGCACACAAAGCCAGGTTGGTCTGGGAGAAGTAACGATGCTTAATTGGAAATTGCTTTCTTTTCTTTTTTCCTTTTTTTCCTCTCCTGTTTCCCTGGCTCCTAGTGCTGCCCCATGAAATGCACATAAATGAATCTTTATTTGCAAAATTAATTTTAGATTTTCCTAATGGATATCTCCATTTTAAGACAAAATCTAGATTAGACCTCATAAATAGCACTAGCCAGCGTAGGTCAGGTTGCCACAGTTAGATTTTTGTTAGTGGCTCGGTTTTCTCCCCATCCTTACCAATATTTTATACGAAATATGTATGCACGTTATTATTTTCCAACAGCCCCTCTAAATATAACTCTCAGACTCAGTGCGAAGAACTATTCTTATTAGGTAGATCTCTTGTGCTTCCTTAATTCTATAAAGCATTTCCTACTAAAAGTGTATAGATTTGCAAGCAAAAATATATGTAGAACGTGACTCTCACATGGTATCTCTTAAAAGAAATAGATCATTTGGCTGATCCTATGGGCATGCATTATTTTTAGCTGCTCTTAATTATTTCATGTGCTGTAGCACATCTGCCCATGGCAACTGGAAGCTGTTGCTCCCAAAAGACCCAGTGGAAAGACAGAGCCCATTCTTATGCAGGGGGCTGTGCCCGTGGCGTTTATAGCTAATGAGGAATCTTGATAATTCATGAGATTGTGTCGCTTCTCAAAATTGAACTGGTTGAAACTAACTCCCTAGCTCTTCCAGCTGGCAGATCAATTCATAAAAACACTAAAAAACATTCCTTATTCCCTTTTTACGTGTGTAACTGCATTAGATTGGCTACTTGAAGGCAATGAAGTTAAGGATGCTTTGTAGTACATCTAAAAATATTAATTTCTTCCTTTCTGTCCAGGTGAAAAGCTACAAGTGCTGAAGGCTAAACTCCAGGAGGCCATGAAGCTCCGCAGGATTGAGGAACGCCAGAAACGGCAAGCATTGTTTAAACTGGATAATGAGGAAATGCTGGAAGAAGAAGAGGAGGAGGAAGAGATGACAGATGAGTCAGAGTCTGAAGAAGAAGAAGAAGGCAATCATGAGGTTTGTATGTGACATTTTACATAACTCACTCAGCTTCTCGATTCTGCTGCCTTTCCACAATGAAATTAAACTTTTGTACGCTATTAATGTTGAGAAACTGCTAGTAATTCTTAAAAATTAAAAAACAAATGCTACAGTTATCTTGTTCAGGGTTTTAGTAGTATTTAAAACTGAATATATTTGTATTTTCACTTTTTTTGCCTAAACAGCATTAAAACCATGTATAAGCATATAAAATTTCTTGTGCCACCTATATAAAGTGTCACCAGGAAATGTATATTAAACATCTCCTTGGCTCATTCCTACCAGGGGACAATTTCTATGGGATGTACACATACCTAACTGATAGCACCTTCCCGATCTGGTATGGAGTTTGCCACAGCTTTGTGTTTTTTAAAAGGGGTCAGAACAGCATGGCTGTTGAAAGCACCTCTATACCAGATGTCTTAAAGTAAAACAGGGACACGGAGGAACCGACAGCGTAATTCAGTTTAGTCCTCCATATGTTAAAATATTTTCTCAAAAAAGCACACAAAGAAGGTGACAGATCAAAGCAATGGCCAGCATATATATCTGATATATTTGCGGATGCTTTTTAGACTCCGGAATATCTGCTTGATGAGGCAGAGGAAGACGACGATGATTCAGAAGAGAAACATGTTGAAGATGGTGATAAAGAAACTGACAAAGAATCGGTTGATGGAGAAAAGGTGGAGCAAACTGTGCACTGTGCTTCTGTTCCTAAACCAGCTTCAACAGAGTCTACGTTGATGCTTTTTAAGGACAGCTCCTCCAAAATGGGGTAAATAAACAAAACTTCAAAAATGGTGCCTGAGTAATTTTAAATTTTAATAATATACACGATAAATATTTTGATACATTTTTTTTTTCCAATTAGTTATAATCTATACTAGCAAATACCTTTTAATTGCAGATACTCTCTTCCTGAAGAGAAACTTGAAAATGAAGAAGCTGCAGACAAGGGATCTACCAAGTTAGGTAAAGTAGAACTGCTATTGAAACTAGCAGAGTTTTTTTTTTGTTTTGTTTTTTGTTTCCACGTAGCACATGTAGAAGTTTCTCTTCGGGTTTGGTATTTGATAGTTATGTTATTTCATCACCTGTATATTTAAACAGTATGACTATGAAAGTTAAGACTCCTGAAAATTTAGGAGATCTTGAAAAAGCTAGAGGAAAATAAAGTTCAAAATTATCCCGGGGAAGAACACAGAAACAAATCAGCAATGTGTTGCACTTTTAAAAATGAATTTCCTGAATCCTTTAGGAAAAACAAAATCTAACAGAAGTGCAAAATGATGGATTTTTAGCAAGGTATCTATGCTGCAAAATAGTATCTTGAGGTTTTGCTGGATTACAAAAGAAAAGAAAAGAGGCGTTACATTTAAGTATTTCCCTTCTTTCCAGAAGATGATGATTCCTTTTCTCTGCCAACACCAGCAAAAGAGAATAGCCATAACAGCAGCTTTGAGTTGATTGGCTCAATGATTCCATCGTATCAGCCCTGTAACAAACAGATGTCGCGCGGAGGGAACTTTTTATCTGCAGCAGGGGGTTTCAGGTCACCTTCCCCAGGCTTTTTCAAAACAAGCTTTATCAGCTCTGCTTCCAAGGTAAGATTCCTACTCCTTTTTCTGTCATACGTTAACACGATGGATAGTGAATAAATGTATCTTATGACTGTCACGTATATCAGAAAATAACAACGGTTGAAAACATTGAGTCAAGTGCTTTTATATGAGTAAGATTTCAGAAAAGCAAACTGTCCCTGGAGCTTAAACTGTCTCGACATTGGAATGTATATTTTAAATTGAAAACTCATTATAAAAACTTTTACAACATCAAAGAAAAGATGCTATAATCTGGTTTTGATTTCAAAAATATGCATGTTGTCATATTTTTAAGTGTGCTCACATGGACTGCACAACATTTGACATCAGTGAACTTAAGATTTATCAGAGCGATGTGGAAATACTTTAACTTCTTTTTAGTCTGCATGGTGTTTATCGTCTAAAAGAGACTAAATGTTTTATCCAAGTCTCACTTGTGATTTCTAAGACTGCAGAGTAAATAACTTGTATATTTTTACCTTTCTTTGCATAGAGCTCAGGAAAGATGTCTGAACCCTCTCTTCCCATTGAAGACTCCCAGGACCTGTATAATGCTTCTCCTGAACCCAAAAGTTTATTTCCAGGGGCTGGAGAGTCACAATTTCAATTTTGTCTGGAAGATGACACTCAGAGCCAGCTGCTTGATGCAGATGGGTAAGTTACAGGTGTAAAGAATAACGTTTAGTGTCCTTTAACAGAAGTGGGACGTATAGAACAGCAAGGTTTTTCTAATTATGGACTTTATTTCAGGTTCTTGAATGTTGGACAACATAGGAATAAATACCAGTCCTCAAAGCATCAGCTCACTCTGGCTAGTATGGATGAGAACGCAATGGATGCAAACATGGATGAATTGTTGGACTTGTGTTCTGGACAGTTCAGCAGTCAAGCTGAGAATATGCCAAATACCAGCAGCAACAAAAAGCAGCCCATGGAAGAACTGCTCAATCTCTGCTCAGGAAAATTTGTGTCTCAGAGTATGTCCTGAATTCTGCTCCCAGCTTTGCTGGTGACTTGATTTATAAGCTTTACACTAACATATGTTTTAGTTCTGGTCGCCAATGCAGAATGTGGAATGTTCTGAGAGTTAATATAAGTTAATAGGTATCTGTCTAATGAGTTGTCATCTGATTACTTTGTGTAGCAGGTTCTCCAACGTGGGCTTCATCAGCATCTTCCAAGGCAGAAAAAGACAGTGACATAGAAGATCCAATGGCAGAAGCACTAGCGCTTTGTTCAGGCTCTTTTCCCACAGACAGGTCAGCATTACTCTTCAGAAACATACAAAAGTTTATGGTGGTGGTTGTCTCATTTCACTAGTGATGTGTTTTCTTGTTTGACATCAATTCAAAATGGTGCAGTCAAAAATATAGTCTGTTCTGGAGGCGAAGAAGAGGAATCTAGTAAGTTGTTCAAGGATTTCTCTTTAAATCAGAAGCACATGTTGTTTTCCACAGCTACTATGAAGGAAAAATTCGTCTTGTCAGCTGCAAGACATTCAGGTGCTGACTCTTCAAACAGTTCTAGATTATCCTCTCTAGAACCTGACATCACCAAAAGTAACAGCTGAAGTCTAGCTTTGAGTTGTGGAAAGACATCACCAGGTGTCAAATGAGAACGTGTATTTTTCATTCATTTTTTCCGTAGGGAGGAGGAGGATGAGGAGCAAGAAGAACTTGGTGATTTTCAACTTTTAACAGATGACAACGCCTTTGATAGTGAAGAGGTATGAACTGATAAAGCAAAATGCTACTGAATTCTGACCATGAGAACTCAATTCATCTACTAAATTTTAATGTATCTGTCAATACAACGTACCATTTATTTCAAAACAAGTACTGAAACATTTTTGAGAGCAATTTAGATCATTTAAAATGTCTACATAATATTGTGATATACTGGATAGAGTCTTAGCATACCAAATCCTTCGGTCCGTGTTTTTTAGTCCGTGTTTGACGGAAGGACAGAAGAAGCTGTCGTTCTGAAAGTGGCTTGCTTCGTAAAGTCCTTCATTTCTGAAAATTTTCTCTTTGACAGGATGAAAAAAGCAGAGACAGTGATGCTGAAGAAGCAGAAACAAGTGATGAAGAAGAACAACTGCTGAGACATAGGCAGGGCTTGAAAAAAAAACTGTAAGTGTGTGTGTATTTTATATCTTAATTGCCAGAAAGATTAGAACATAATAGCACTAGAAATGTAGTCTATAGTTATTTTTTCCCCAGCACTACTAGCTCAGATGCTGTTAGTATCAAGATGTTTACATGACTGTGTTTTTTGGCTCTGGTTATTGTGTTTTTGTTTTGGTGCTGTCATGAGTTAACTATGTTGCTGCTTGGCTAGAGAGGATTACAGATGGAAATCAAAAGGCCAGAATGAAAGCGATGCGGCATTTTTATTTATTTCTTATTTTTTTTCACCAAATTGGGGGTGCAGGGGTATTGCTGTCATTCTTCATGTGTTAAAATCTTTATCTTCCCTAGTAGGGAAGACATCTGGTTGGCAGTTACCATTGTCATCACATTTGGCAGGCAACTAATGAGGAATCTGGTGGATGGCAGTCATTTGGGGTTATGTGTTGGCAGGCTGTATACACAAATGTGCAAGAATGCAAGTCTTTAGCCCTTTTGAAAACTAAAGATGAGTCATCACTTCTTTTTTAGAATACTTGCCATTCTTATATCAAAAGGTAGACCTTGTTTTCAGGAGACTCGTGTGGTGGTCATTGGTCTACCAAACTAAACTCTTCTAATGTTCTTTGATAGAAAACTGCAGGATTTCATGGAAGATGAAGCAGAGCTGTCAGGGAGTGATGTGGGAAGTGAGGACGAATATGATGGCGAAGAGCTGGATGAATATGAAGAAGAGATTATTGATGAGGAACTCCCAAGTGAAGCGGAATTAGGAAATCAAGTACAGAAATTACACATGTCAGTGGCGGTATTGGTCTATATTTGTGTGTGTGAGGTCATGGCTCTCAGGTATGACCTGGACTAACCCTCTCCTTTTCTCTTGTGTTAATAGGAAGGCAGTGCTTGATGATGACAAGCGTCAGTTACGCATGTACCAAGAGAGGTACCTCATCGATGGTGACCTGCACAGCGATGGCCCTGGCAGAATGAGGAAATTCAGATGGAAAAACATAGGTGCCTTTCAGATCCGTTTGTAGTAGATGGGGGATGAAAGATTGGAGAGATGATGTATGTATTTAGAAAATAGGACTCACTCTTTCAGAAGAAAACAAAGTCTTCCAGAAATGTGTTTTAGATTTTTTTTTATCTTGTACTAGTTTGTACATGCCTCCTTTTAATTTTGATAGCTAACTATTTTTTTCTCTTTGTCTAGATGATGCTTCACAGATTGACTTGTTTCAGAGGGATTCAGATAACGATGATGAAAATGAACAGTTTGATGAAACCGAAGTGAAATGGAGGAAAGAACGATTTGAACGAGAACAGTGGCTTCGTGAGCAGGTATTAGTTAGCTTCTAGAAAGACATTTTGTTCAGTTCTTCCCTGTATCATTGCTAGATGCAAAATTGCTACTTCCTCAAGTTAAAGTCTGAAAAAAAAATAACACTCCAGATAATCTTTGTTTTTCATTGTGAATTGTGCTCTTTCTCCTCCACAAGTATTATACAGAGAAAAACTAACTCAGAAGGGTTAGACAAAACAACTTTGTTCTCAAACAAGTCAGCTTCAAAATCAGAATACTTTTTCTTATGCTGGGAGCACATCTGTCTTAATATCAAATCTTGTAAAACTTGGGTTTCTGTCAGCTGAATGTGATGTTAGAAGCTTGTTGCCACTTAATAGATTGAAAAATTATAAAATACCTAAGAAATTGCAATAAACTTTTATGGTAGAAAGTCAATAAAAATTAATATATAAATTTACATATTGGAAGGATTTGGTCTATGTAAATTACTGAGTGAAGTGTTCATTCTTAATATTTTGTAAAATTGAAAAAGCTCTATCTTCTCTCTGCTACAGAAGGAAAAAAATAAAGAGCAGGAGGAGGAGGAGGAAGACATTGGTGAAGACAGCCAATTCATGAAACTAGCAAAAAAAGTAACTGCTAAGTCCCTACAGAAGAAAGGTAGGCTTGCCTTTTTTATTATCATTATTTAAATGATAGTCAAAGAGAAGGAAAGCTCAACTTCTAGTTATTGTTAGCTAGTCTCCAGTGAACCGGGATGTGGATCAGCAAACTCCAGTAAGAAGCTTTCTTAACACCAGTCCAAGAGCATGACTTCTAGGACTTGAAAAGATAGATAGTGCAGCTTTGCGTTTTCAGTGCCTTAAGTTTGATAACTGTGTGTATAATTAATAAAATGGTGTGTTACTTCTTGAAAATAGTTGCTGTAGAGTGGAAATAAGTTCCTCTACATCATTGTTTCGTCTTTTGTTCTTCATTTGTTTGACTTTAAGCTGTGGAGAAGTCGACTTTAAGTGACATGCTGCCTAGCAGTTTCTCAAAATATCTTAAGGAAAGATAAGGACTTAAGGAAAAGCCGTGTAAGGCAGTGAAAATAAATTTAGGTTTTCCCTGATTTTAGTAAAAGCACGACTCCAGGTGTGCAAAGCTGTTTCTAAACCAATTTTTCCCTTTGAAATGATAGATTGTTCTGGCACTTAGTACTATGAGTTGTACAGCTCACAGTATAATTTAATGCTTTTTTTTTTCTGCAATATTTACTGTCTGTTGTCAATTCCAAGGTCCTTGGTTCGATATAAAGTTTTATTCTTCCAAACTAAGTTCAGAAACCTACAATCTCTTATTTGTCTCTGCTAGCAAGCCCAGCAGCAGTGGTACAAGATACAAAACTACTACCCAGGAACCCGTTTGAAACATTCAGACCTGCCAGTGACATCCAGGTAATGGTTCTGCCATTTCAAAACTACATCTCTAGAACACCTCCACGTCAGCTAACCCTAGATTCTGGCCGTGTCTGATTTGTATGATAGTGATGAAATACTGTTAGCAAGCAACAGGTTGGTGGGGAGTAGTCTTTTCTATTAAGAGTAACCTACTAAAACAGCTCTCTTTCTTTTGTGTGAGTGTTTTAATGCAGCATTTCTTTATTCTTCAGATAAAAAATGGGTCTCTCTTGAACAGACCTAAAGCCGTCCTTCAGAAGCTAGCAGCAATGTCAGATCTTAATCCAAATGTGCCTCGAAATTCAAGGAATTTTGTCTTCCACACGCTTTCCCCAGACAAGAATGAAGAAGCAAAGGAGAAATCAAAACATCAGGTAAAGATTTTTGTGGGAATATGCTGCCAATTTTGTAGATTATTTAAACGTACAGACACCAAACATTGCCAAGTAGTTAAGGGCATTGCTGTTTTAAATACCCTGTGGTTTCCTGTTGTGTGATCTCACAGCAGATATGTGATCTCTCAGCAAATAACTGTCATTATTCAGAATTTAAACTTGGAGATTTTGTGTGTTCTGATTCCACCTGTTCCTCTGCAGGTGAAGAAAAGAGGTCCTACTGCAGTAATAACGTCTCTGGCCAAACGTCCCAGGATTGACAGCACAGAGGACACAAGTCAAAGTCGAAGCATATTCCAGTTCTTGGAGAGCTGAAATTTTTTGTTTAGGGCCAGAATTTATTTCTCATCTCTGTCAGTTGCAGTTTGATTTGCAAATCTTGGCCAGCAATCATCAGGAAGGTAAACAAATTGCTGTACGTTGTCCCTCCTGCTCCAGCTTTCTTCTCAAGTTCCAGTAATTTCCAAGCAATGGTCTAGTTTACTCTGCTTGTTTTACTTAGTGTTCCATGATGAGAGTACAAAGTCCGTGCTTGGTTTGGAATGCTAACTTTGTCTCTCCCAAGCATTAAGGAAATTTACACTACTATCTGCCATGCTTGTAGAATCTCGTGTTTCAGTGGTATCAGTTCCACCTGAAAACACCATTCATGTGACAGATACAACTCAGAAGTGCTATGGTTAGCTTAAAGCACAGGTGAAAAATGTATTCCTGCAGGTTTAGGTAAGAGGAAAGCAGTATTAGCTATGGCAGGATGTATGTTGTTTACACTTGCAGTACTAAGGTGGCTGCGGCTCTGTTCAGTGTCGTCTTTAATGTTAAGCATTTATTAGCTTCATAACTTCAGAAGCTCTAATGTACATTTGTAATATATATTTTTAAAAAGTCCCCAGCCTTTTATAAGGCAGTATACTAAGGATTTATTTCCCTTTTTCCTCTTTGTTTTTAAAATTTGTGTTAATACACGTGCACGTGAATGTGTGAGTGGAGAGGGAAGAATGTGAGTAACAGATACGGGAGAGGAAAAGAATGTGTGCAGGGTGCTTTCTTTGTTTGTTTTGCCCAAGTGAAAACTCTAGTAAATTATCTGCCACCTTGTTTTCATCCAAGCTGTGCTTATCCATGACAAATCATCTACTTCTGAACAGCGAGAAATGGAAGGCCTTCTGTAGAATGAGGAAAGTAGGTAATAAAGTATCATTATTCACAGCTGTTCTAAATAGTGTGAAAGAAACTTGAGACACAATATACAGCATTTCTGATTATATGTTCAATGTGTTTAAAATAGACACTGTTGTGGTAGTGCAATTAAACATCTTTCTAAAACTTAATGTCATGTACTTAGGTTGCCCACACTGTCAGAGAAAAATTGTGAACTGTAAATTTTGTAATGCTGTAAGCATACGCCTGGGTGCCTGGTGTGCTGCATGTAAAATATTTTACTGTATATTATGTTTATAAAGAACTATGGTACCAGTTGGAGTGCAATTTTACAATAAAACATGTTTTTAATTTTGGAGGCAGTTGGAATTAATTTACAGGATTTCACTCAGTTGTGTGTGTGTTGTTTTTTTTAATGTTCATCTATCTGCTTCCTCCTGTGCTTTTGTAGCCATGACTGCTCCCTTCACCAGGAGCAACTGCATTAATACTGGAATACAACAGAACAACCCCCTGGTGTTTACTGGAGTGTAAATTCCCAAGTCTTCTACTTGGGCTCAATTTGTATAAAGTTCTTGGTCCTAAGAATACATTTCTTTCTGTTGCTTCAATAGTTCTGCTTCTGCTAGTTCCTGGACAAAACTTGCTGTATCACTGGCTTGAGGCATGTTTGCTGCACCTCGTTACAGGATTTGAAGTGGTAGGCTGGATGTGGCATCTCAATCCAGCCTCTTAAAATATATATATTTTCAAGTATTTCAAATTCTTATTTTACTTCATGTGTAGAGCAAGGATGGCATTCATTCCACTTGGCCACACTGCTCCTGCCTACGCAGATGCAGTAGCTTGATTTCTGTAATCCTCTGTGGGCAGAAGTAGCTCTCCCAACTGAAGCCTCCCTGGCTGCTTTAAATTTCAGAAATCCATTTGTTTACAGCTGTGATGGCAGCATTTCACTCTGCTGGGACTGAACAGAGCGGGCTAAAGTTGAGATAAATGTACACAAGGACCAGAGCTGTGCCGTCCCTCAACTTAGACAAAAAGTGAAGATATGAAAATGGGTTTGGAAGGGCTGCACAAGCATTTTGCTGAAGAAAATAAATAAAAAGCAGGTGTGTGAGAATGGAATAAGTTGCTGTAACAGTGCACACATCCATGGAAGCTTTTGCAAAATGCAATAGTTGGACAAATCAAGCCTGTTTCAGGTCATTCTAGCAATTCTTATAATTAGTATATCCGGATTTTAGGGCTGGGCTTTGAAAATCCTATTTAAGGAAGAGAATGTAGGAAGAAAGGTCTTTTATCAGATGTCCTTTAAAGATCAGCATAAATGAAAGATTTCCTAATGTGTAGCCAATTCCCTTTGCACTGGCTTCTAGGTTGTACTAATCCAGCAGCTTTACTGGACAGAAACATTCAAAGCTGCAAAATTCAGCACCTTTTATTAGCTGTGCCGATATGCCTGCCACTAGAGAGCAGCAAGAGAATGCTCTTCCCCTAACCCAGGGGGAAGGAAATGTGATTAAAGCTTAAACCATACTCTGACTCAAAGGGAAATTGTTACACTTTTCCGTGCTTTACAGCATTGCACAGAATTAAATTAGCCTCTTCCCTAATTAGACCTATAATTGCTACGTTTTTACATCAGAAGGCAGTAGCTTGGAGAGCAGGGTTGAGGAGGAGCACCTTCGGAGGGCTGGCTGTGCCACAGGGGTTTTACCAGCCTCTGCTTGGTGTGTGGCAGTCGCAAAGCTGGCATTTGGTTTTTCCTCCCCTCAGAACAGAGCTGAGAGCCAGCCGAAAGCCATTTTGCTTGTTCCTGAGCTCAGCTCCTAAGCAGAAAAATCCAACGGGGCCTGAAGAGCTTACACGCTGGAACGCGTTGAATGGGAAGGTTTCTGGCAATTGCTTTTCGGAGCAAACCTTCCCCCCACAAAAGCCTTTTCAGGAGTTTAGGGTTTGTTAAATCCTGCTGTCAACTGCTGTGAGACACTCAAGAAATGCCTCGTGCAGGAATTACCTTCCACGCAGTGTGTTTGGAGGAGGCAGTGATAGGAGGGAGACCTTGCGGTGCTCTCACCATCCTCGCGCCCTCGCCCTGTGTCCAGCCTTCCCTGGGCAGGCCTCCACCACCCGTCTGGCACATTCGCTCAGCCTCGGCTTCTCATTTTCAAGTATTGATTCAGCTCGCCCCTCCTGGCACTGACACGCTGCTGTTGTGCTAACGTGGAGAGAAAATCTCCCCCTCTTCTTGCTGGAAGCGCTGGGAGCTGTCCCGGCCTGGCCAGCCCGGTGGCGACGGGGGCATGACCGATGGGACATGGCTGACGGTCAGTGCGAGGAGGCACGGGTGGGAATGAGTCCTGCCCGCAGCCCCGGGGCACGGCAGCGATGTGTCCGACACTTGGCTCCTCGCTTTTCCCATCTCGTCCTCCCTTGGGCTAATTCCCAGCAGTTATTGCTCAGAGCCAGGGTTTGTGGGGGCTGGTTTTGTCGATGCCTGAGAGGCAAGGCCTCTTAGAGCCGGTGCCGTGGTAGGACAGAGGATTTTCATCCTAGTTAAGCAGCTGTAATACCTGCAAATCTCCATGCCTCAGTTTCCCTTACCCACAAAAGGACGGGAGGAATAAAACCTTTGGGATTTGGCCTGCCCCTACGCTGCACTTGGGAGCCTCGAGGAGAGGAGCGCTGCTAAGTACTGGTATTGCCTGCTGAGTTTGCAGGGGAACGAGCTGCTAGGAACCTAAGTGACAGAGAAGAAATTAAAAAAGAACTTATAATCAGGGGAAGGAATGGTCTTTGGTCTGTGTTAAAGGTTAACATTGCAGACACGTTTATAATCATAGCTTTCACCACCGCGCGGCTCCTCCGGGGCTCGAGGCAGTCACTGAATTATGTTTTCTTTGCCATTTTTTTTTTTTCTTTTTGCCAAGAGACTGAAAGGGAGAGAGGAAAAAAACTATTTGTTTGTCTTGTCTAATTTAATTTATGTTATTTATCAAACAGACAGGTTATTTGGGAAACCAGATGGACCCAGGCTAAAATCATCTGTATTTCCAACGTGTGAAAAATTATGTCAGAGTGGACACGTGAAAAGAAGCGTGCTGCATGTTTTGTGGGTGCTTATCCCACAAGCTTCCGAACCTCGTCTGTCCCGGGTCTGTAACCGGTTGTCCCAGACCCAATACGAGGGTTAAAGGCCAAAAAGAGCCCCGGGCACCTGCACAAGTGTGGATGGGGACAGGGCCTTCTCAAACACCCGTGTCACAATTATTTTCCCCCGCTGGCTTTCAGCCCTCCCATTAGCTGCCTCGTGGGCCCTTTCTCCAGGAGGGGTGAATGGAGCACAGTTTTGGGCCCAGGAAAAAGATTTTTTCGTGTGCTTTTTTTGTGGGGAGGAGGCAGACAATGAGTGCAGCATCTCTTCTCCTTCAGATTCCACACCGTTAGGAAACAGAAAATAGAGCAGCAGACATAGAAGGGGGGCAGGAATGGCCAGAGTCTGACTGAAACTGAGGAGATAATTTAAGATATTAGGGAGTGCGATGTATGAAAAGAGTAAAAGAAAGCAAGACTCCTCTGGGAGTGGGGTGGAAAGTGGGGCTGGGGAAACGGAAAGGAAAGGAGTGAGGGAGATGCTGGCTGGGGCAGCAAGGCAGGGTTCCCAAATTATCTCTTGGTCACGGACCTGGGCACCCAGGGGGCCCAGGCCCTGGGCTCCGGGCCCTGCAGAGCCCCGGGGAGCTCTCAGGGCGTGCAGGGGCTGCCAGGGAAACAGCCTGGGGACCTGCAGCAGGGCCGGGTTTATTGGCAAAACTTTTGTTCTACATTAACTATTAGTTGTTAATACTAATTATAACACCGCGTGTGCTCCGTGTGGACAGATGTTGGGTCCTAGCGGGCTGTTATTTTCTCTCATATCATCCAGAAGCCCCATTTATGGCCAGTTCCAGCTATGCTTCTCCAGAAAGCAGAGGCCTGAACCAGCAGTAATTAAAGAAAATGACATAAAAGATTGCTCTGCATGGGAGAGGGGCGAGGAACAAATCTCTCCGCTTCGCAAGAGATTAATTTTATTTTTAGCTAATATTTTTTTCCCTGCTCCTCAAGGCTGTTTTCATGCAACATGCTCTGTGCTGCTTCCCCTACAGTGCCCCATTGATTTTCAATATTTGATGATGTTCGTGCATGCGGTGATGAAGGATGGGTATCAGAGAGGCTTGTCCCCCTCGGAGGGCGATACGTGCGTCCTTCACCTGTGTCCTCGCAGGAGACGCTGGGGAGCCCCTAGGACCACCGGGCACCTTTCAGGCTGTAATTTATGGGAAGACCCTTGGAGGGAAAATGTTCCCCGTACCTGGTGCCCCATGGGCAGTCCCTGCTTCTCTCCTCGGCCTCACAGTGTCCCTGCCATGGGCACTGTGTCCCCTGTGCAGCGTCTTTCCCTGGTGCCTCATTTCCAGCCCCCACGGTCAGTGGAGACTGATTTCTGTGCAGGAAGTGTAATTAATGGCTGAGGCGCTAACGCCACCTCCCCGGCTGCTCAGGATATTAATAGGTGGTATTTCCACATTCCTATTTTACATCAAGCCTGAAGGGGGGCTTTGAAAACCCCCGACCTTTCACAATTAAACACCAGATCAGAAAAACAGCTTTTCCTTTCTTCCTTCCTTCGCTTCTGCCTCCCAGCCCAGCGAGGTGAGGCAATCCCCAGTTAGGGACAGGAGTGGATTTTTCCTCGTTTTTCAGTGCAGCGGAGAGGCACGGTGTGGACAAGATGTCACCAGTTCCCCTGGGGCTCCTCTCGTTTTGCAGGGCAGGAGGGGTGGGCAGTGGGGACACATCTCCAGCGCCGTGTCCTGCTGGTGCCAGCTGCTCGGAGCAGACTTTGTACCTTTATGTCAGCACCAACCCAGCGCCCCAGGATCTACATCCTTGTCTCGGTGGCTCAACAAGTGAGCCCTGGTGCCTCGTCTTGGTGAGGAAAAGCTCCCGGGGCAAGGCAGCAGCAGGGCAGGCGGGGGATCCCGTGCACAGGGACGTAGTCCCAGCCCTGATCCATGGTGGGACATGGGTACAGACACCTTGGGAGGCTTCTGCTGCAGTCTGTGGGCTGATTCCTGAGGTGCCCACGCAGGACATGTGTCTGTGCCCCAACCACAGCCAGCATCTCACTCAGGATGCGCACCCCAGGTCGGCGAGACGGGAAGCCGAGTCCCCAGCCACGCCAGACAAAGGCAATGCAAAACCAAAATCAACTGATGCAAAGGAGATGATAATTAAAGCAACAGGCAATTATGTCTGACATGTGTTCCCCATTTTGCATGACGTGAGGGCAATGCTCTCAATGTGAAGCTCTGAGCAAGGCTTCCGGGGGATGATATCACAGACGGATCTGGCCTTATTTTGGTAGCCTTTGCTCCACCTCCCCATTTACTGAGTGCGTGTGATCCTTGGAGCCGGCATGACATGAGCCCAAAAGTATGATAATACACCCGAAGGTGTTGTTCCTCGCGGCGGGGCGGCTGAGGAGCCCTGGGAACAGCTCGCCGTGGCCTCCTGCCCACCTCCCCACTGCTGGAAAGGGAGAAGAAGAGGTGAAAAGCTTCAGTGGGGTCAACACTGTTGGCCAAGACCCCAAACATCTGCAGAGGGCAACAGCAGGGCTGGAGGAACTGGGGTAGAAACACCAAGGCCGTAAATGCTACTGACTGGAAACTGGAGATGCCAAACCCAACCTCGCTGTGAGCCATTTGTGGTGCTGGTGATCACCACGGTCCAGCAAGACCTTGGGAACCCATCAGGCAGCGAGGAAGGACCAGCCGCACGGCTATGGGTGCAGCTCGGATCCCAGAGCCCCACCACACCAAGAACACCATGCTGACCATGGCACCAAGCTGCCCCCCCGCAGTTTCACACCCAGAGGCTTTGTGGTGCCACTAACAAGGGCACGGGGCTGATTGCTGTTGGCCACCCCAGCCCCACAGCCCCCAGCTCAGGGGTCGAGGCCGGCAGAGCCCCGCACATCCCGCGAGGGGAGCGGTCCCGCTCCCAACATCTGCTTGGCGTTTGTTTGTCTTTCCTTCCCATTCATACCCTTCCTCCCCCCTGCTCCCTCTTTTATCCTTCCATCTGCACGGGCCTAAAAATAGGGCCGCAGCCCGACTTTATCTGCTCCTCGTAAGCTGTGGGATGGAGACTTCAATCAAATCCCATTTGTGGCCCGGCTTTTTCCCAGGCTGGACCAGGAGGGCAGGGACCCGCTCCTGTCTCGGGGCAAAGCCGCTGTCCGTTCCCCAACAGCATTGGAGCGATGCTGAGTGGGTGGGGGCCACACTGGGGGCCCTGTGGGCCCCAAAAACCCCAGGCTGGGGCAGCCAGACCCTTCCTGGGGCTGGGGTTGGCTGCAGGAGCCTTTCCCCATCTCCCTGAGCACAACCCTGGCAGTACCCCACAGTCCTCGTTGGTGCGAGGGGGATGCCCACATCCACACCGCTCACTTTTCATCCCTGCAACCCCCCCCCCCACTCCCCTACTGTGCCCCAGGTTTGCCCGGCTCCATCTCCTCCTTCAAGACATTTTGCTTTGGTTCTTCTCTGAGTTTTCTCCCCCCTCTCCCTGTCCCTCCCTGCTCTCCTTCTCCATGAAAGGCTCCTCTTGTTTGGCAGCAGGGAGGGCGCGAGCCCCGGGCCCCACCTCGTGACTGCCGGCCAGCACCTGATGGGGGTGCAGGGACCCCCCGGGACCACGTGCCCACCCCGGTGGTGATAGCAGGCACAACTGTGGTGGCCGGGGCTGGGCTGAGTGCTGGGTGCCACCCGAAATGTCCCCTCATCCCCCCTGTGGGAGCCCAGACGCCGCTCCTGGCCTGGCTGTGAGCCGAGTCCGGCCGTGGCACCAGGCATCGGGGTGGGAAAAGCGCGGGGAAAGGAGTGGAAGGAAATTTAAGGCAAAAAAAATAAACCCAACAGAGCTTCTCATTTGTGCAGGGACACCAGAGGGCTGCCTGCCTTCCTCTGTGCCACTGCCCAAGTGCCTCGTCCGGGAAGGTGCAGGATGCGACCCTGCAGCAGGTGAAGGCACTGCCGGGATGCCACAGAGCAGGGCAGGGTGCTGGGGCAGCCACAGCCCCCCAGGGGAAACGGGCACCCCGAAAGGGCCGTTCCCCATCATCATCCTGCTCCTGGGTGCCAGGAGGGCACTGGTTGCGACCCAGCTCTGCAGAGGTGCCCGGGTGGCAGGGAAGAGCAGAGGGCCCCCCCAGCTCGTGCACCCCCAGTGAGGGAATGGAGATGCAGGGACCCCCCCAGACACCACGGTGGGGCCACAGCAGAGCCTAGCTCTGCCCCATGGGCTGTGTCGGGGGGCACACAGGGTGCTGTGGGCATGGGGGACATTCAGGGTGCCCTGGGGGTCCTTGTTCCTCCTGCTCCCCAGCCCAGGCACTGAGCAGGGACGGCACTGCTTTGGCACTTCCCCATGCCCCCCCCCCCCGCCTCCCGCCCCTTCCCCGAGCAGCTATGAATAAATCATTGTTTTATTAAAGAGAAGCAGCTGCTTTTTTTTCTTCCCTTTGCTTTTTTTTCTTCTCCTTTTTTTTTTTTTTTTTTTTGGACACTCCATCCATATCCACGCAACCCCCTTGGCACATGCTCGAACGCCAAAAGCCCCATTGACGGCCTCTGGAGCATAGCAATTGATACACAGAGATCCCCAAATCCTATTCAGGGCCGGCTTTTCTGCACGAGCAGCCTCTAAACAGCTAATTCACTGCTCTTTTTGTCGCCGGGGTTAAGTGGTTAAGTGTGTGCGGATCCCATAAAAGGCCTTAACTCCATGAAAAGCTATATTTACATTGTAATCACCAAAGAACTGTTTAGGCGGTCAATAGCGGGGGGATAGACGGGGGCAGCGAGCGGCGGCGCGCCCCCAACTCTCCCCCTGGTCCCCCCGGAGCAGGACTTTGTGGGATTACGTCCCCGCGCCAGCTGCCGGGGGGCCGGGGGCTGCGGGGCCGAGCTGCTTTGTCTTGGTGCAGGGCTGGGGACAGCCCGGGAGCTGGATCCGGCCGCAGCACCGATCCTGGCACCGGTGTTGCCACTGGTGGCCCAGGCCCACCATGGGGACGGCACCCGGGGGCTGATCCTGCAAAGGTTCATGGCCAGAAATGGGGAACGGGGGTGTCCCCTCTCCTGCTGCAGCCCCACACAGCGTTACATGAAGGGGCTGAGCCCCCAGCGCCCCGTCATTAACGCGCCTCCCGTCTTCGTCAGGCAGAGCCTCCCTAGTACCCTGTGAAGTGCAAGCTAAAACTGTACCGCTTCAGCGAGATTAATTGAGCACAGAGAGCGGCACAGGCTGAATTAATTCGCCGAGAGTGAGGAGGGGGCTTCCCTTTGCACCAGGAGCGACTCCCACGTAATCAATTAGACGATGCTCCAACTGATATCCCCACTGGGGAATGCGCTCCCCACGCGGGTGTGAGTGGTCAGAACGAGCCCATGTTAGAAGCAAAGGCAGCAGAATTCACCTCTGTCCCCCCCGAGAGCCCCCGTGAGGTTTGCCCAGGAGGGAGCAGGGGCTGATGCCACATCCTGTGCATGATGTGGGGATGGCCCGGGGCTGGGACCTTCCCCTGGACCCCAGCAGAGCCGTACGGGGACGTGATCGCCACCGCCACGTGCTCCATCCACCCCGCCACGCTCATCTTGTCTGCTCCTGGGAACGGAAATTAAAATGGCTTTGCAGTTATCAATTATACCCGGCCGCTTTTTCTGGTGCCGAGTGAGAGCTGGGTGATACGACGAGTCTGAGAGTGCTTTGCTGCACCCTCCGGCCGTACGGAGACAGTAATTACAAGCCCGAACACCGTGGTTAAGCAGGGAAGGCGATGTCCCCGTGGGCAAAGCTCTCCCACCCCACGGACCAAGCTCTCTTCTCCAGGGCAGTCTGAGCACCAATTTTCCCCCAACACGGGCTGGGAAGTGAGAGTCCCCGAGGCGCATCCCTGTGACGGATGTCCCAGGGGATCCCATCGCATCCTTGCCCTGGGGACGGGGACAGTTTCCCCCTCCCCGCTCTCACCACGAGCCATGGAGGCGCAGCAGCAATGATCAAGGACCCTCCAGGTGCTGGGGAGCGGAGCAGCACCGAGGGCCCCAGGTGCCAACCTGCTGCGGGGCCGGGAGCCCCAGGGCAGCTCCTTCCCCCTGCCCGCTGCGGTGCTGCTCGCCTCTGCCTCGCTCCCAGGGCTGACGGGGGTCCCGTGGGCAGCTGGGACCCCCGCGGCTCCACGCCAGCCCAGCACTGCCGAGCAGTTTGTGTCGCTGCGGGGTTTTGTTTTTCCTCTGCTTTTGGCTCCCGCCTGGATTTTTCAAAGGCTCCCGAGCAGCGAGTGCCCTTCCTCCCCCGGCCAGCGCACATTGTTCAAATTAGCGTCTAAATGAAAGGATATTGTTGGTTCCTGTATGAAGATAATAACCTCTGGTAGCAGAGGGAATTTCACCCATGCAGAGAGAATTTTCCAAGCGGTTCCAGCCAGGAGAGCCTCTCGCCGGGATCCGTTTCGCCGTGACCCAAACAAGCTGATGGGAAGAGACCTGCCAGGAAGTGGGAGTCGGTCCTGGAATGCTGCTGTAATTGCTGGAAGCTCGGGTTTCCGACATGGAAAATGTGTCCCCTCACCCAGCCTGGCACAAGGGCACCTGCGGCACCGCTGGGGCCGCTGCAGAGCCCCAACGCGGCTGGGGCGAGCACCAAGGAGCAGCAGCTGCTGCCCAAAAGTGCTTCTGTTCCCAAATGCTGGTGGGGTTTTGTTTGTCCCTCTTGCTTTTCATCCCTGTGTCTTTCCTCGTGACTTAGGCAATATTAAGTCCCTACCATGGAAAAGGAGGAAAGAGGAAAGCAAACCAAGCCCCAGAATTTCAGCATTTTATTAGAGTAATGGATTTCAACCGTAATGCAAACTTCCCCTTCGATCAGAAAGGCTGGAAAGGCCTTTCCTCCTGGAGGAACCGTGGCTCCAACACGCACACAAGGAGTTCCCTGCGGTGCCACGGAGATGCCACTGCTGCGCTCCAGGGCACAGCCCTGCCCCTGCCCCTTGGCACTGCCCAGCCCCGTTCTCAGCTCCCGCATGCTCGTCTCACCCTAAAGCTCGAAGCAAAAGCCGCAGCATTGAGGTGTTCTGGACCCAAGCTGGGTGCCACAATCTGCAGGTTGCTGCCGGGGCTATCGGCACGGTGCTCTGCTCCCCCCTCGTGCAAAGCCCAGCCATAAACCCTGCCTGCTGGGGCCGAGAGGGGAGAGGCAGCGGCTTTTGCAGGGTGAGGACGTATAAACAGCCCCGTGCAGCCTCGAGGAACATAAAACCTGCTTTTAAAACAGCGGGAGCTTTCCTGCTCCCTGCGAAGAGACAAACCACGCGATTTCCAGCACGCGGCTGCTGACAGCAACCCGCAAAGCTCCGGCTCCGTGTCTGCAGGGGGACGAAGCGCGGCCGGTGCGGGACGTTGCTGCTGGGGGCAGGGGTGCAGCGGGTGGCAGGCGAGGGACCACGGCTCCCAGCGAGCACCCACGGCTGCTGTGAGCGGCGTGCCTGCAGCCCTGCGTGATGGAGAGGCACCACAATGGCACAGACCCTGTTCCCCACCCTCCTGTCCCCCACCCGGGGGGCACCCAAGCAGGAGATGCTCCAGCCCCACTCCTGCCCCTCTGCTGGGCTGGGATCTCCTTTTGCAGCCAGAGTTTGTGTCCCTTGTGGGCCAGAGAAGCTGAACAGCCTGGACCCTGGCACTGCAGGACCCCAGGACCCCAGGACCCTGGCATCCCAGGACCCCAGGACCCTGGCACCGCAGGACCCCATCACTGCAGGAACCTGGCACCGCAGGACCCCAGCAACCCAAGACCCTGGCACCCCAGGACCCTGACACCCCAGAACTCCAGCACCCTAGGAACCTGGCACCCCAGGACCCCAGGACCTCAGCACCCCAGGACCCTGCACTCACATCTCTCACCGGCCACATCGACGCCCGGTGCAGGGCCTGCTGCCGTTGGCCCACCTGGCCACAACGTGGGCGCTCATTTCATTTTGCGCTCAAAATTTTAATTTTTTCAGCCAGCCCAGGCTGTTTTGCTCTGCTTGAATTTTAACAGATGTCGTGGCTTGTTATAGGTGAAGGGGAAGCTGAGAAAAAAAAAATCAACCAACACACAAAGTGTCTTTTGATTAGAGCTCGTTCAAAGTTCTGCAGCGGAGCAGTTTCCACATCAGAAAATTCTGATTATGTGCAATCAAACATTTAATTTCCATGGATGCAATATAGTACAATTCCTTCAGGTTAGAATCTGTTACAGTTATTAATCAAAACAGGGCAGCTGAAACTAAACCTTTTATTGAATGTTGTGACAAAGGGATAAATTAAAGCATTTATGGAATGTATCAGATTTGTTTCCAAGGCTGAAATTTCAAAATCCTGAAGTTTTTCTGCATTATGAGGTCCAAATGTCGAGCCTTTCTATTTCAGGAAAAGTGTGCAGCAGCCGAGAGGTCGCAAGGAACTGTCGTGCGGCGAACGTTTCATCTGCAGGGTGCGCACCAAATGGGAAGAGCGGCGGGTCCGCATCCTGCGGGGAGGCTCGGGATGCGCTTCGGGAGGTGCTGGAGACCAGCACGAGAAGAAATAAAAGCTTCTGGGGCTGATCCCTGAAAGAGCACCGGCATCACGCCCCACGCACTGGCACAGGCACCGGCAATAACATCTCTGTAAGGGTTGTTGCGTGTCCCCAAACCTTCCCATGGCTGCCTTTGTTGTATTATCTGCAAGCTGAGAGCTCTGCTGCACCGAGTGCCCGTCTCCTGGGCTGCAGAGAGCTGGTGGCCGGCTCTGGCTTGGGCAGGAGACAGCCCAGGGACACGCGGTGCCTGAGCATGAGCCAAGGGTTTCATGCTCAGGGGCTGGCAAACGCCAAGCAGCAGATACCGAACGATGGGGAGATTTCATTTAGCTCCGCTGCCTCGGCTCAGCTGATGGACAGCGATCAAAGAGAAAAAAAAAATAGATGTGCACAGCGATTTTCATCCCCAAATCCGCACAGACGGGAAAATCCATGAGCTGCTGAAATTCAGCTGCTGCTGGGCTGCGGAGCGGCAGCTGGCATCGCCCCGGAGCAGGCACCGGGGATGCGCTGGGATGAGCAGGATGTGCCCACAACGGGCAGAGCGAGTGTCAGCGCCGGCATCCCCTGGGGTGACACGTCCCTGCTTGGTCCCTGCTACGTGTCTCTGAGCATTTTCACCTGAAATCAGTTTTTTTTTTTTTGGATGTTGCTTTTTTTTTTTTTCTGCCAGCTCAGCATTTTCCAGCTGCTGCAGAATAGCAGCTGCCAGGCTGGGTTCGGGGATGTGTCGAGCACCTGGGGCAGATGCAGGGACCGTGGCAGGACCCGTCCCACAGCTCGGGGAGGTGACACCGGCAGCAAAGCCCCCGGAGCTGCCGCGAGCGCCCGGCCCTCCCACTTCCTTTCAATTTCCCAAACAATTTCCTAATCAGACCTTTCTGTCTGGAGTTTATTAGTGATTCACAGGCCCAGAGGAAATGGTGATTTTTGGGTCCTGGTCTAATGGAAGGGGTGGAGTCGGCGTCAATATTCCCCTTTTGTAGCTAAGCAGCGGATAAACCACAGAGGAAACGGCTGGAGGACACCGGCTCTGCTGTCTTGGCACAGCACATCTCCTCAAATCCAGATAAAACCCCCTTTTTTTTGCAAGTTATGAAAGCAAAGATGAAGGAGGCTCTTCTCCCTGGAGAAGGGCGGTTTGGAGGGGGCGTCTGTCCCGGGGGGGCTTCGTGTCCCAGGGCAGAGCCGGTGTCCCCATCGCTGCTGCCTTGTCCCTGGCCCTGGGGGGCAGCGAGGTCTGACCTCGAGTCCCGTGGAGATGGTTTGGCCTCCGCGGGAATCCCAGCTCTTGTGAAATCCAATCTGGCTGCAGATTCCTGGCATTTTTCACCAAATACAGCGCATCTGTCCCTGCCTTTGCTTCTGATTGAAACATAACTTGTTTTACAGGTAGATGGCAGGCGGCGGTGGGACCAGCGCGGGGGCTGGGGCGAGCGGGGCTGAGCCCCCTCACCCTCCTTTCCCTTCCTTGAGCGGTGCTGCCCCTGGAAAGCCGCTGGGAAATGCAGACGGACAGACGGGATGCGGTGTGCGGGGGCACTGCTGGCAGGGATGGGGACAGGGATGGGGATGGGAACAGGGATGGGGACACGGCAGTGACACAGCTCCCATTTTCTCCCCCGGGGCCAGCAGCTTTGCCTGCACCACCACTCCACAGCCTGGGGCCACTTTTCTTTCCCTCAGCCTACAAAAATGACCAGGATCCATGAAAACAAGAGCCTTGTTTTTGAGTTTGCTGAGGCCAAGAGGCCAAACCCCTCTGTAACATCCTCCTCCTCCTTCCTCCACCAGCGGTACCAGACCTTCCCTGCTCCACCCCATCCAGCCCGATGCGGCAGCACCCATGGGTGCTCCTGACTCTGTTTTGCCGCCGTCTCACCCTGACAGCCCTGGGGCTGCGTGAAAACTCCTGGCCCCGCATCCCCAGCAGTGTCCCCCTGGCTGCTGCCCCCCCGGGCCCCACTGCCCCCCGGTCCGTACCCAAACGTGGTTGCAATTACCCCGCGTGCCAGCCTGGCTGTGGCCGCATCAGCCGAGCCGAGTCAGTGGCGGGGCAGCGCGGGGTGGAGGTCAGGACGTTGTTTACTTTAATTTCTCTGAGAGCTTTTTGGGAGATTTCCCCCCTCCGTTATTAAACTCAGATGAGCCGCTGGGGAGGTTAGGTCGCATGTGGTTCAGGGCACTTTTTTCTTTTGTAATTCTTTTTTTTTTTTTTTTTTTTTCCTTCTTTTTTTGCAATGTTCCGCTTTTAACTCTTTCGGGACAAATTCTCAGTGCTGGGGTCCCAGCAGCGGGGTGCTGGCCCCATGGGTGCTCCATGTCCTGGCCGGGCTGGTGCCTGGGTGCTCTTGGCCACCGACGATCCCAACCAAACCCATTCCCAGGCTGGCTGCGTGGCAAAGCACGGCCCCACCGTGGCCATCGCTGTAGGAGAGGGTGGGAGATGGGAATCGATGGGAAGAATGTGGAAATCTCCCAAAAAAACATGTTTAATTTCCTCCTCGGGCTGCAGGCTCCAGCCCACGCGCCCCCTCCTTGCACATAGACCCCCCCCCCCCATGCACCAGCGCTCAGCCTGAGTGCACGCAGAGAGCACACAGGGAGCACGCAACGGGCACGGAGCACACACATGTGGCATGTGTTGCACACCAGGAGCAGCCAGGCTGGCTCTTGCCTGGCCCTGTGCCCCCCCTGCAGTCCCCGCAGCCCCCCAAAACTCTTTCTCCTCCTTCTTTGCATCCCTGTCCCATGGATGTGGCCGTGCTTGGACCTTTGCTTCCCAGCTCCAGGTCCTGCTCCATCGTGTCCCCGGGGTGCTGGGGCTGTGCTGATGTAGGGGATCAGCCACAGCCCAGCGGTTGTGGAGGATCCCAAAAGTTGGGTGTGGGATGTCTGCCTGCTGTGTCTGGGTGCAGGTCAGGGAAGGGCCTGGGTGTCTCAACCTGCTGTGGTGGAGAAATGTGGTCTCAGGAGCTTCTGGAGCTGCTTTGCGGGTCACCCCTGCGCCCTTCTGCCCCTGAACCCCGAGGTGCATGGCCTCCCTCTCGCCCAAGCTATCCAGCCCTGAAACCCCAGCACACCAGATCTTGCGCTCAGTCATTTAAAATGCTTTTTAATTTCCTGAAGGGAGAGCTTTTAATTTGTTTCTGGAACAAAGTGGGGGGAAAGGAGTGGAAGACAGCTCTGAAATCCATCACTAAGTCCTGCTCTGCCTGCAAGCCCTCGCTTTCCTCCTGCCCCTGGAGAGCCCAGCACAGCCCCATGTCCCCATCACCCCATGTCCCTACCAGCCCGTGTCCCCACCAGCCCGTGTCCCCAAGTCCCCGTGTCCCCTCCTTCACCAGAAGCTGGGCTCCCTGGTGACAGCAGTGCCATGCTGTGGGGTGTCCCAAAGCAGCTCCCCCATCACCGCTGCCCTGCTCGTGGCTCAGCACCACTCGCTCATGGTTTCTGCTGCTCCGTCCATGAGGCTGGCTCCGGATCAGGGCTGTGCTGGGACCTGTTGTGGTTCTGGGGGGCTCGTGCTGAACACAGACAGTTTGGGCTTCACTCCGTCTGCGTGGACAGCTGGGGCTGAGGGGAAGGCTGGGTTCCCCGTGCGACTGAGCTGTTTTCATTGCAAACAGCAAATCCGCTCCGGCCTCAATCAGATAGGGATAATCCCAGGGCCGGCGGATCTGCACCGCTGCAAACCCCAACCAAACGGGACGGACAACTGCGAGCTCCCCTCCCGGCTCCCTCCGCGAGCCTGGCACTGATCCTGCCCATGTGGTCGCCAGCACTGGGGGGAGGAAAAACCCCAAATGGGGGGGAGGAGACCCCCCAAATGCAGGGAGGCTCCCGCAGCTCAAGTGAAGCCGGGCCAGCAGCAGCGGGTGCTGGCACCAACCGGCCCCATGGGACCGCACGGGCAGGGGACGGAGAGGGGCAGCACCCTGGTCACCCAGCAGCACTGGGAGCCTTCCTCTGCTTGTTGAAACCCAAAGCCGTGATGGGAAAGGTCGGCTTCTGATGTGCCTCCTTCAACCGAGCTGCAGGAGAAGGTCCCCAGCCCGGGGCTGTTTTCCTCTCTGCTCTCTCAGCGGAGAATATTTTGCTTTGCTTTGACTTCGGGCCCCTAAAGGGAGCGAAACACAAACCCGTGCTAACAAACAAACACTGGGCTCACAGCAGAGCAGAGCCCATTGTTCGCCCTGTATTTTTTTTTTCCTTTCCTGCCCATTCACAGAAGCGTCTGAGCTGGTTTCTGCCTTTCCTGTGGGACGGGAATGTTTTGTTCCTTTAATCTCAGGCTTTCCTCTGAGACACAGCCCAAGCAGCCCAGGTTGCAGCTCCCAGTCCCAGTGATTTCTCCTCGAAGCCTCCTGGGCTGGAGCAGCCAGGAGCAGGGCCTGGCTGGCGGCCTGTGGGGCAGATGGGGGGTTAACAGGACGTACCCATCACTTATCGGTGATATTCCCCTGCTCCAAACCTCCGCAATGGGGTGGGCTTGGGCTGCAGAGCCCCCGCTGTGCTCCCACCCCGTGTCCCCCAGCACCGCTGTGGGATGCTGGTGAGGGCCACGTCCAGACGGAGCCAGCAGAAGTGCCCGTCCCGGGGGGCCTCTCCATCCCCCCCCCGCTCTCCCCAGCCACGCACCCTGGCCCCACAAAGCATCTTTATCCCCCGGTCGCCCGCAGCGCTTCATGTGACCCCCCGGGCCCCCGTGGGAGCCGTCTGATGTGGTGAGGGGCAACAACGGCCCCATTGAGAGCTGGGGCTCCCGCTGCCCCCCTCACACCCCCCAGGGGCCCTGCTGAGCCTCACGGGACCCCCGGGACTCGGGCTGGGATGGAGCCATCGTGTCCCAGGCGTGACCACCTCCCTCTGTGGCCGCACCCACAGGGACCGCCGAGACCCCACTGCCCATAGGGTGTGTGGGGTGGCCGCATCCCCAAACCCAATGCCCACGGAGGGGGGTCTGCATCCCTGTGACCCCACTGCCCATGGTGTGTGTGTGGGGGCTGCATCCCCACGACCCCACTGCCCACAGAGGGGGGCTGGACCACTGTGACCCCATTGCCCACGGGGATGTGTGCTGGGGGGCTGCATCCCCAGGACCCCACCGCCCACTGTGTGTGTGTACGGGGGGGCTGCACCCCCGCGCCCCCACCCCATCTCCGTCCCCCCCCCCCCCCGAGCATCCCCCTCCTCCCGCGAGCCCCCACGGCCTCGCGTAGGCGGGGACCACGTCCAGCTGCCGCCCTCCACGACCCCCAGGACCCCCTCAGGACCCCCTCAGGACCCCCTCAGTGCCCGGTGCCCCCCCCCGGTCCCGTTTAAGCGGGGCGGGGGACCCGGGGCGCCGTCGGAAGTGCGGGGCCGCGGCACCTCCCCGCTTCCGTTCCCCCCCCCCGGCGGCGGCGGCGGCGGAGCTGCGGGCCCGGGGCTGCCGGTGAGCGCTGCCTGCACCTGGGGGGGGGCACCGGGGGGCACCGGGTGTGCGCGGGGAGGGGGCGGCAGGGCCGGGTGGGGGGGGGCTCGGGAACGGGAGGGAGGCTGCAGGACCGGGAGGGGGACGGCAGGACCGGGAGGGGATGCAGGATCGGGTGGGAGGCGGCAGGACCGGGGGCGGGGGATGCAGGAATGGGGGGGGGGGGGCACAGGACCGGGGGGGGTTCTGCAGGACCCGGGAGGGGGCGTAGGACCCGGGGGAGAGGCAGCAGGACCGGGGGGATGCGGTAGGACCGAGGGGGGGGGCTGCACGACTTGGGGGTGCCCGCAGGACATTCGGGGGGGGAGCAGGACCGGGGGGGCTGCAGAAGGACCGGGGGGGACGGCACGGGACCGGTGGGGACCCTGCAGGACCCGGGGGGGACTCAGGACTGGGGGGGGGGTCTGCAGGACTTGGGGGGAGTCCTCACTGGGCCACCCCACACCATCACGGCTCTTCCCCACGTGTGTTTGGGACCCACGGAGGTGCCACAGACCCCCTCTGGTTCCCCGGGCTGGAGCCAGGCCCCCCGGGACCCCCGGTGGGTGATGGCCGGAAGGATCGTGTCCCACTGCCGACGGCCTGGCGAGAAGCACCGGGGTCACCTTCCTTCTTCTGCTCCCTCCGCCCCCAAACCCGCTGCTGTGGGTGCTGCCAGATCCCAAATGTGACCCCAAACCCAACCCCGGGGGTCAGCAGCCTGTGCCCGGATCCCCCCCAGGGTGACCCCTTAAATAAACCGTCCTGCTGTGGGAGCCGCAGCTCCTTCCATCAAACCTCCACCGGCACGGCACTAATTAATTGGCAGACACAGGCACAGGCTGTGTGCCCGCGCCCCGCGGTGCCCCCCGACCCTTGTCACAAAAATGTGGCCCCACAAAAACGTGGAAGCCACAAAAATGTGGCCCCAGGCAGGGTGCCTGCCCCAGCTGTGCCCCTCCTGCCCCTGGGCCATTTGGGGTTCCCAGCCCAGAGGCACCCCGAAACCCCGGGGCAGGATTTCGGCCTTGGCAGCTTTAAATGAGGCAAATGAAGTAAGAGGGCGTTTGTCTCCTTGTTCAGCCGGTCCCGGCGGTGCCAGCCCTTCACCCACTTGTCACGGCTGACAGCATGCCCTGACCCCCAGCACCCCAAACCTCCCAAACCCCTTATCCCACAGCCCCCCGTGCGCGTTGCGAGCCCCCCTTTGACACCAGCCTGGTGCCCTGCTCTCTCTTGCAGGCAGGAGCCCGGCGAGATGTTTGCCGTCTGCCCGCCCGATGCCCCATCGAATTCCCCGTTCCCGGGGGGCCCCACGCTGGGCACAGCCTTCCCGGGGGCTGGGGGCTGCAGCCCCGACCCCAACTGCAACTTCTCCGGGGAGGCGTGCGACAGCAACCAGAACTGGAGCCGGCCAGCGCTGGGCAGCGGCGGGGCCGAGGGGGGTGAAAACACGCCAAATCGGTCGGATAATCTGCAGTTATTAACGCGGAGACAGACGGGTCAGGGCAGGCTCGGGGACGCCCCCCCAAGCGCAGCACGTCACCCCAAGGAGGGCGAGCGCAGCCCCCCCGAGGGAGCGGAGGTTGGGGGGGCGGTGGGCGGCGAGCCCCCGGGATCCCCCGCAGAGGACAACGGCTACGCCAGCAGCGCGCTCAGCATCGACAGCCCCGACAGCGCCTGCGGTGGCTCCTGGGACCCCCCCGGGGACCCCCCTGCGGCTGAGCCCCATCCCGAGCCCCTGTTCCCGGCGCTGGCGGAGGCGGTGCAGCACCTCCAGGACAAGGAGCGCTTCAAGGAGCGGGAGAAGGAGAAGCACCACGTGCAGCTGGTGATGTACCGGCGCCTGGCCCTGCTGCGCTGGATCCACGGCCTCCAGCAGAAGGTGGTGGAGCAACAGAACCGGCTGCAGGAGAGCTTCGACACCATCCTGGACAACCGCAAGGAGCTGATCCGCTGCATGCAGCAGGGCGCCCCGTGCCCCGCCGCCGCGGCCGCCCCCGGTCTCTGAGAGCTGCCCCAGCTCCCAGCCGGGGTTTGGTGAGCTGCCAGCAGCGAGGCTCGCCTCCTGCGCCCAATTTGCAGCCCTTCGTCCGAGTGTTCGACACCAGGAATTCTGCTGGCCACATCCCTGGAGCTCTGCAGCTCCGTCAGGGTTTATTGCTGGATAACGCACCCCGAGGAGGGCGCACAGCAGGGGTCTGCAGCAGGGCCACATCGGGTGTTGCGTGGCTCACGCAGCAGAGGCCACCCCATTCTCTGCAGAGCTTTAAAAGACATTTCTTCGCCCACCTCTCCTCTTCCTCACTCGGCACGTGCGCCAGCATGCAAGGCTCCTTGCATGGTGTCGCCTCCATCCTGCATCACGGACCCGGAACAGCCCGGTGGTGCTGAGCAGTGCTGGTGCAAGGTGTCCCGTGCTGTCCCTAGGGACTCGCCCCAGTGCCCAGCCTAATGAAGCGCGTTTAAAGCCCTGCAGATACGATCTGAGCTAATGCACCAGGTCCCGAGAGACAGAGAGATTGGGAGAGAATCATCCTGAAAAGTGACCTCAGAATGGTTAAAAATAATTCCAAGTCTCAACTGCTTCAAATTCTGTATACTTTTTTTTTTTTTTTAAATATGTTTTCAGTATTAGAGAAAAGCCAATTCCGATGTTTTTACAACCAGGTTGTACATATGCACATCCGTGTGCTGTGGGAGCTGCTTCACCATGGTGCATGATCAGGAAGCTGCTCGCAAAGTTGTGTCCTTTGTGGGGGTATTAATTTATCACTTTAAAGCAAACAGTATTTTTTTCTAAGCTGCGTTTCATCCAGCGAGGACTGCACAGAGACTGAAGAACAGCCTTGTTAAACAGAGATTAAGAAGGAGATGCTCTGCATGCTTGCTGTATTTTCTCAAGAGCTTACGTGACATGTTCTGTTCAAGTTGCTGGCGTGGCAGGAGCAGCACCGTGGGGTCAGGATGCAGTCGGGTGTGGGCTGTGCTCCTGCCCTGCCCAGATTTAATTTCCCCATTAAATTTCAATTTAATTTCTCATCTGGAAAAGCCTGTGCTGCCCCCCTTGTCCCCAGTGTGGGGCAGGAGGAGCCCGGCAGCGTCCCCTCAAGCACCCGGCTGCTCCGAAATGCCTCCCCATGCTCGCTCTTGCTCCTGCTCAGCGCCCGCTGCCTGCCTCATATCAGCCCACGGGCATTACGCACGCCCTAATAAAAACCTCGCAGGTGAAACAGCCGAGTGGATTTATTCCTTTTTTCCTCCGCAGAAGCATGGTCCCCTCATGACCCGGGCGCTTGGTGGGATGCGGGGCTGGAGCTGCCCCCTCCTGCGCCGAGCCTGGCTCCAGGCGGGCAGCGGCGGGGCTGGGGGGCAGCTCGGCGCTGATGGGGCTGGAGATAAAAACACCTGAGTGCTGACCCGAAGGTGACTTTGCCTCGGGCCTCGCAGAGATTAAATAGAGATGAAAAAAAGGCCTTTGAACCTTCCTTCACCTTTTTTTTTTTTTTTCCTCCCCTTTCCTGCTTCTCCTCTACAGCCGCTGAACCTCTGGGAACCGAAGGATTCAGGATGCGACAGCCCCGTTTAAAACACTCAGGGGCTGAGGTGGCAATGCCTGAAGGGGCCTCCCGGGCAGGGCAGCTGCCTCTTTCCACCCTTTAAGTCACCACCGGGCAGTGGGGGCCACGAGGAGCTGTGTCCCCAGCCCCTGCCAGCCGGGTTCGTGGCCCATTTTTTGGCTGCTGGCTCGTGCGAGCCCGCGGCACGGAGGCTCAGGAGATTGAGGGGAACATGAGACCTCGGGCCGGCTGCTCTCCTTAGCCAGCCGAGCGATTCTCTGTTTGTCTTGGTCGAATGCTTTACACAAATAATTATTTCCAAGGTAAATATTGTGAAAATCCAGATTATTTGCTCAAGAAATGAAAGAATAACTGTGGGAGCAGATCAAAGGGGTGGATCTGCTCTGGCAGCCAGAGGCTTCCTCCCTGAGCGCTGGGAGCCCCGGTGCCTGTGCCCCCAGAGCTGGGTGTAGATGGCCAGCCGTGATTTGCAAAATCCACTTCTTCCCGAGTTTTTCCACCCCCAGCTCCGATACCCAAGCGAGATTTGCGAATTAATTAAACCCCCCACCGACTGCAGGGGGAAAAACAAAGTCGCAAAAACCTGCGGGGCTGAGCCCGTGCCAGCTTTGGAGGGTGATGTCCTTGCCCTGCATCCCGGGGGATGGTGACCCTGCAAAGAAATCCCCCCGCAGCCCTGTGCCAGCCCCTTGTGGGTGAGGATCTGGCCACAGCCGGGCTCAACCCGACCCCACACCGGGCATTTCTCCATCCTTAGGGATTTCCAGCCCTCCATAATTAAGGGTCTGGATTCTTTGCCTGCAGATGGCTGCTGTGACTCTTGGGGTCTGCACAGAGCTGGTCCAGCCTCGAAGCCTCCCAGCCCGGTGGCACAACCCAGTGACACCAGCGGGGTCTGGATCCGGCCGCCCGGTGGGGCTGGAGCCGGGGCTCGCACGTGACGGCTTCCTCGGCACGCGGGGAAAATGAGCCATGGACCTCGGGGCATGTGAGCCTGAATTTCCATGCTCAGCAGACAGGGCCCTTTGTTTTTAAGGTCTCCTCTGAAAGTTTATTGTTATTATTATATTAAAGCCCTGTAACACTGGGCCGATTTTACTGCGCAAAGCAAGGTTTGGCAAACGGTGCCTTTCTTTGAAAGTTAAAATAATGGCATAAAAAAAAATCAAGCATTTATGAAGGTTTGGAGGGAAAAGTTTTACCTTGTAATTTGAATCCATCCTAACCATTTCCAGTGTTTTGTGGGCTTAAAAAAAGGCCTTTAAAAATAAAATCATACGATGTGATAACTGATGCCATGAAAGTACAAAAGAAAATTAATCAACGCAGGCCATTAACATCCAGAGATCCAGACAGGGACATACTTAAAGCCCCCCCCCTTTTTTTTTCAGTGTATTTCCACTCTGAAAAGTGACTCTAAAAAGCGCGTCCTGGGCTCTTCCATTTGTTGTGGCTCGGGGACTTCCAGCTCTCCCACGCTCGCTTTGCAGCGGGAAGGGCTTTACCTCGCACCCGGCAGCCCCGTCCCGCGCCGCCGCCTTCCCCGGGGCCAGGAGATGAGCTCAGCCCTTATAGAATCCATATGTGCTGCCGTGGCAGAGCACCTGCCGCTGCCTGGGAGGTCCTGGAGGAGAGGAGAAGAGAGGAGAGGAGAAGGGAGCGGCTCTGCCCTGCATCACCCAGCGGGCTCAGCCCTCCTGCCCCAGGGCATCCGAGCTGGGCAGCCAACAGCCTTCTCCACACAGCCCCTTATCTGTCGGAGCAGCACGGATCTGCAGCCCCCAGTGCGGGGGGAGAAAAAAAGGAACGGGGTCTGGGGCTTCAACCTGTGCCCGTGCATGAGCCAGGGTGGGAGGAAGAGTCGGGGTAAGGGGAGGGGGGATGTGCCCCACTGCTGCGTGGTGAGCATCGCCGCGGGATGCTCTGACCGCAGGGTGCTGCCTCTCCTCGTGCCTTTTAGCGGGGAAGGCTCCTTACCCAGCCAGGCTTCGTTTTCGTACAGACCATGGAGCGGTGCTGAGCCTGTCCTGCAGCCCCTCGAGAGCCCTCGTGTTTCCTCCCTCGGGCAGGAGATGGGCAGGGTCTGGCGCCCTGCAATGCGCTGCTCCTGACAGCGGCTGCACGCCCGCTCGGTGCTGACCTCTGCGGAAGCTAAATATAAACCAGCAGCACCCTGAGCTCTTCTGTGCCAGCCCAGCCAGCAGTGAGGCTGACATTTCAGCTCAGGGCAGCAAGCACCGGGTTAGCGAGTCAAAAAAAAGCTCTCAGCCCTTTCACTACCCCAGCGCGCTCCGGTGCGTGGCTGAACCGTGATGCACACCGTTTCCCAGCTCCCCGGTATTTTGTACTTAATTTTCAACGCGTTACATCAGCAGCACAACACAGCTCCTGCGGCCTCCTGCTCTGCAGCAAAACAAAGCAGCGCCGACGCTGAGAGCTTGGGGTGCGAGGGGACCGCAGGCAGGTTTGGGAAGGCTCAGGGGGCTCTCCCTGCCTGCACCGCCCAGACGCCAGGACGCGCTGCCAAACTGCGCACACCCAGCGCATCGCCAAAACCCCACGAAGCACTCAGAAAGGGGCACAGCCCGGCGAGGATTCACACAATGACGCTGGATCCCGCGTGCATCACGCTGCAGACAGCGCCCGTGCATGTGTGCCGGAGCACCGTGACCCCCCCGATGTCCCCTGCTCCGGAGGTGTCGCGCTGCCCGCGTCTCCCCTTCATCGGCACCGCGATGGGGAAGGCACCGAGCGCTCGGCTCTGCCACGGTATCTGATGAAAACGCAGTTTGAGCCTGCCTTCTTTAATGATTCCCTTTGAAATGTTGTTGCTTCCGCACATCCCCCTTCAGGGTAGAATATTAAGCAAGAGCAACTCGGCTGGAAATTCAGATTGTTTTCGTGTCTGTTTTCATTTACATTTTAATGATAGAGAAATCTTATAAATCAGGCTATTTGCAGCGCAGCTCCTCAAAAGGAAAGGGGGAAAAAATCAACAGCAACGATCTCACCTCTGCCCTCTGCAAACTGCACCAGGAGCTGGGGATTGCCAACAACTTTCTGCATGATTTTTTTATTTATTTATTTATTTATTTTTTCCTTTCCTTGCTCTGTTTTTGCACAGACAGCAGTGAGCTGAGCAGGCAGAAAGCAGCTTTTGGGCACCGCTGAGGTCGCAGGGGCTTTGCAGCAGCCAAGGCAGCGGTTTGCTCGGTGGCCTGGGTGGTGACGGGCGCTGCACCCACGGGAGGAGGAGAAGGGACCATGGAAGTGACCGGGTCTCATTGCCAGCAGCTGAAACCCATTCTGCCTTCAAACAGGGGCTGGGGGCTTCTCCCCCCCATTGGCAGAGCCCCATCCTGGGACCTGGGTGCGCTCAGCACCTCGCCAGCTCCTCGCATGGGGTAGGGGATCCAGCCCTCCCTGGGAAAACAGCTGGGAGTAAAGATCACTGGAAGAGAAGCAATAAACTCTCGGTTATTCTCCTGCCATTGAGGCCAATCAAGCTGCAAAGAGTGCCTCAAGGCCAGTTGTACATCATTATTTCGGAGCGCGTTCCCTGTGTGATGTAGTGGCTGTCTTGCTGGAGGGGAAGCCTTCGTGGCTTTGAGCAGCCGCGCTGAAATATCTCAAGCCCTGCAACCACGGGTTGGAGTCCCAGCAGCCTCGGTGCTGCACTTCAGTCCTCTAAGGGGATAATAATCCAAGCACCACGCGAGCTCGCTGTCTAGGAGCATTTGATTGAGGGCTTAAAAACAAGGGCTGTGCACGGACAGCCAAGAAACACCTCCCCAGCCCCACACGGTGCTGGCTGCAAGGCTCCGCCAGCTCCTTTCGGCCAGGACGGGGGGAGATGGTGCTGCTGACGTGCCGGATGGGGCTGCCGAGGGTGGGCTCCAGAACACCCGTGATGCACGGCATCGCCTGTGCAAACCCAGGCATGGAAGTGCTGCAGCCTCATTGCAAGCTATTGCTCACCCCCCTGCTCTCCTCCCTGCTCGACCCCTGTCCTGCTGGCCCCAGCACCACGAAGCTGGAAGCGGAGGAAGGCTCAGGCTGGGGCGGCTGGAGGCAGGTTCCCATCTTACCTGTGCTTAGACTCAACCTGAAAGGGTGGCTGTGAACAGCCCCGCCTGGGCTGCACTCCTGTCTGGGTGCTCCGTTTTGGGCTCATCTCCTTTTTTTCTCCAGTCTGCCTTAATTTCAGTGCTCTCTGGGCAGGGCTGGAAGGGCGAAGGCAGCTCCCAGCTCCCGGCTCCCAGTCATGGATGGAGGTTGCATTCGCACTAGAGCAATAAATAAATAAATAAATGTGTTTGCTTTTTGAAGTCCATTGAGGGATCTGATTGTTTCATTTTGCTTTCCAAAAATCTCCTTCCCCACCACGGCATAGCACTGTCCATACTTTTACGGGGCTGGGGAGGACACGGCGCTGCCCTTGGCACCGAGAGCACCGTGCCGCTCCTGCGCTGTGCTCTGATACCAGCCCGGGCCCTTCCACCGAGGTTTTCATGCTCGAGCCACCCAAAAACCTCCCGGCCACGCGGGGATGGGGTGAGCAGAGCCCAAACGCCTTGCTGCCGCCTTGTTTTCGGCAGGAGGCGAGGCGGCGGGACGCGAGCCCCACGCGGGCACGCACGGCGAACCCAACCCGCCGCAGCCCGGCGGCACGGAGAGAGCTGGGGAAACTTTTTAAAAATTCATGAAAACGAAGAACACAAAGGCGAATTAAGAGGAGCCAGTAGCATCGGGGCTGAGTCTGTTTGGTGTTGATACTGCGCGGAATTAAGCCACGCTGGTCTTTCTCGTGGCCAGAGGGTAAGAAGAGGGCTCCCAGTGGAGAGGACCCAGCCCGGCGCTGGCAGCGCTGAGCGGGGATTGATAACCCGGCACGGGGGGAGCGCCGCGGCTCCCCCGGATGCTGCTCTAGGCCGAAAAGCCTGCATTTATCCCAGCGATAGCAGCCAAGCCAGCGCTGCAGGCCTTGGGGGTAAAAAAGGCTTAAAAACCCATCCTTCATTCAGCAGGCAGCTGAGGCAGGGAGGGGGAGGAGGAGGAGGAGGAGGCAAAAATAATGGAGGGCGAATTCAGAGCTGGGGGGGGTGGGGATGGGGGTGGCCGTGACCCAGATGAGGGGTTCAGCCTGCCCCAAAAACCCTGAAATCCCCCAAAATGTGGTGGGAAGGAGGCAGAGGGAGGTGCCACCAGGAGGGGGTTGGAAGATGCCTTTGAAATTCAGGTGGGATTTTGCTTCCCTGTCCCCATATAACTTCCCTCCCTGTCCCCAAATAACTTCCCTCCCCAACCCCCAGCGACCCCCCCTGTGTGACCGGTGCCGAGCTCGGGGTCTCCTCACCCAAGTCCCCTCCTGCACCCCGGCCAGGCCGTGCTGCCAGCAGGATTTTTGCCGAAGGGGGCAGGCTCATCGGCCCCGTGGAGCAAATAACGCGACGTGACAGCGAGAGCTGCCGAGCGCAGCCGTGGGGGGGCACATGAGGCATCCACCAGGAGCAGCCGGCGGTGCGGAGAGGATGCTGCAGGGACAGGGGTGGCAGGAAACATGTCCCCAAAATGTCCTGCCCGTGGTGGGACCCCCGTGCTGCGTGTGAGGCTGGGAAGCGCCTGGTCCCCGGGGCAGGTGGCTCCTTGGGGACGCTCTCCATGGGAAACTTTTAAAATGGGCTCAGCTTGGCTGCAGACTGGAAGAAACCCAAATTTTGAAACCTTGAACGTTTTACGAAACCGTTCTTGTTTCCCAGCCAACCCTGCTTGTGAGCTCATGGATGGCAGGGCCGGCAGGGCCGTTGGGATAATCCAACCCGACAGCGCACGCGGCACGGGCCAGAGGAGCGCACTCAACGTGTTCTCCACCAGCCCCCGGTGCCCGACGGCGGCATCTCTTTTGCGAAAGCAGTCATCGTGGTGACCACTGCAAGCCTAAGAGCACCCGAAGAAATCCCCCTCCATCTTACGGGATCAGACACTTCTGGGACCCCGGGCAGACCCCCTTGGGGCACTGGGGACGTGCTGTTAGCTCCTGGTGGTGGCCACCGATGCCCACGCTCTCTGGAGAGCTGGTCACCACCCAAGGTGACCAAAGGTGCCACCACCCAGCTTCTCCCTGCTGACGGGAGAGCCTCCTGCCAAGCTGCTGGGTAGGGTGCGGAGCGCTAGGACTGCGCTGCGGAAATAATTCCAATTAGGCATGCGTGTAATTACAGATATCTTATCCAAACAGGAGGAGCCAGAGCACCAGCGGGTATTGAGGGATGATCTTGCTGATGCAGAGCTGATGCAGCGAGCGGGGCACCCCTGAGGGAAGAAATACCCCGACCCCATGGCCCAGGGCAGCCTGAAGTGACCACGAGTGTCCCGAGCATGGGGCACTGACATGGACACCCCTGCTTCCCATCTGGGGCAGCTCTTGTCCCTTTCTCTCCTGCTGTCCCTCCCAGGGACACCTACAAGGGACAACTGTCTGGATGGAAGGTGTCCACCAAGGAAGCCAGAAGGGAGCCGGGCAGCATCTGCAGGCCCTCAGTGGCAGGAGGTGACTTCTCCCCAACCACTTTTGCAGACTGTGGCCAGCCCCAGAGTCCTTTTTTTTTTTTTTTCTTAGATTCAGCCCAAACCCCATGGCTGGCGTGCTGCCGGCTCTGCCCACAGGGTGCTGGGGACTCCAGCTCGGAGCCCTGTCCCCTGGGCTCGGTGACATCCCCCGGCCATGGGGACAAGGTGGGGATGGAGCCGGGGTGTGGGCTCACTCCCGGTGCTCCGCAGCAAGCCGGAGCAGGCTCCCATGATGAAGGGGAAAGGCGCGGGGAGCTCCTCGCAAATGAAAGGCAGCCCCTGCAGCAAACTCCTTGGAAATTACCCCGCTGATGAATCTCTCCCGAAGTGACTGGTGATAAATGAAGCGATTACGGGACTGACCTGCCGGTGGGGCTGGATTTTTTTGGGGAGGGGGTGGGTAATGAGGGCTCGGAGCTCCATGCGGGAGGGAAGCCTTCCCCGCTGCTGCAGTTTGGGCTTCTCCAGCCCCGGCACCTCCTAAAATTGTACGGCCTCACCAGGCTCCTTCCCTTGCTCCTGCAGCTCGAGGTGCAGTGGAAGTGCCCGTCCCATCACCGGGGGGTTGTTAGCGGGGGGGTCCCGGAGCTGACGAGCCCGGAGCAGGGGCCGCCGCTGCTCTCAGCTGCGTTTGGTGGTCCCTGCCCGGACCGGGGGCTAACGCGTGTGAAAAGCAGATTTATTTTCGCCTCCGTTTCATATTCTTCACGCTCCGCGGCGTGAGACAAAGGCTCAGCTCTTCAATGGAGTCCTAAGAATAAACCCTAAACCTCATCAAATCCAATCCGCCAATAAAAATTGCCCGAACAAAAGGCCGGGGACGGAGGGCGGCGGCGGGGGCCTTTTCGCCCCGATAACAAGTTTTCACAAGACTGTTTATCCGCACAATTTGGAACGACACTTAAAATCTCTAATCCCAACAGGCATGAAAGTGCTTGTCCGCAGCAAGCAGGTGGGCTGTCCCGCCGCAGCCGAGTCGCCAAAGATGCTCGGTGGCCGCCGCGGCGCCCGTGGGGGTCACGGGGAAGGCGCTGAGACGGGGCAGCTGCAGCCTGAATGCTCCCCTTCAGCCTCAAAGCTTCTCCCCACCCCTCTCGCCATCCCACCCCCCTATTCAGCCCGCTTTTAAAAGGCAGCAAAATGGTTACAAGGGCTAAAGCAGAGGCGAGCAAAATGCTCCACAATAGGGAGGACAAAGGAGGGCTCGGGGCTGGTCCCTAATCCACAGCCCACGGCGATGCAGCCACGAGGATTAGAGCCGCTGCCGGGGGAGGGCTGCAGGGGCTCCCCCAGCTCCGGCCGGCCACGGGGGTCTTTTGGGGTGAGCCCTCCCCGGAGCCACGCATCCGGCCCCTCGGGGCAGGGGGAGACGTGGAAGGGCTGGGACAAAGCGAGGGAAGCGCCGGGCTCTTTTTTTCCTGGGGGAGCGAGTGCCGCTTTTTGGGTGGGGGGCTGGAGGTGGGAGCTGGGGGGGCAGCTACGGGGGCAAAGCCCTGGTGCAGGGGGAGCAGGAGGCACCCGGTCCTCACGGCGAGACCGTGGTGGTGGTTTGGGGAGGCGCAGAGCAGCCCCAAATGCCATCACGAGGCACCGTGGGGTGGGCAGTGGGTCCCCTGGGACAGGAGGGGCACCTGGAGTTTAGCAAAGACTTTCCTCTGTAGTGGGTCACGGCCCTGCGACACCCAGCCAGCCTCCTTGCTCTCCAATTTCTCTCCCCAAATAAATCCCTTATTCCTCCCCAAACCCAATAAAGCTTTAACAGCAAACAGTAGCTGCTATGTGGCCTGATTCTGGACTCTCGGGGCTGTGGGTGACCACCCCATACAGGGTGTTTTCCCCTCTGGCTGCTCCCCCCGAGCTGCCAGATGTGTGCCAAACACCCCAGGGTGCCTGTGGCAGGGGGTGAGCCCCAGCCCCAAGAGCAGGGGTCTCACAGCACCATTGAGGTGGGATGCTCACCCCCTTTCCTCCGTGCACCCCAGAACCCGCAGCACCCTGGGGCTCAGCCCAGTCCCACTGCCAGCGCATGGTGCCCAGCATCAGTTTTAGGAGAAACTCCTTTCTCCAGGCCTGAAGCCATCCCCCAGGAAGGCGACATCCCTCCACACAACGTCAGGCCTCCTCTCCTTTTAAAGCTGCTCTTGAAATTAAGGTAATTATTTTCACAGCCTCCCCTTCTGCATTACTGCCCCCGCGTTATCTGCCGGGGCAAGGCGCCGTCCCCTCCCGGAGCGCGCAGCAGACGGTGCGTGCTGCTAATCCCTTTAGCACCCCATAACTATCACCGAGACATAACGGGGCTTGCAATAAACCCAAACTGACGTCCCTTTCGCACGTGGAAGCGGTGAGAGAGGCGTCAGGGTCAACATGGGGGCCGGAGCCTGCCGGGTGTCGCAGGGACACGCCACGGTGCCAGCCTGGCAGGAGACGTGTCCCGCCGGTCCTGTGCCTGGTGCTGAGCACGGATGGGCTTTAACACGGCGTGTTGGCACCCAAAGGTGCCGCTGTGTGGTGGTATCCAAATGTCCTCGTGTCCCGGAAGGGGCTGGGATGGCTGGGAGGAGGATGCTAGAGCAGAACTGAGGGATGTGCTGCATGAAGCTGGGGACACCGTGGTCCCTGTGGTCCCTGCAGTGCATGGCCAGGGCTTGGGCATCCCCAGCCCGGGATGCTCCAAGTGAAAAGGCATTTAATTACTATCAGCGCTTGAGCACCCTCATCGAGGGAATTATTGCTCCCTTCCTTCCCCAAAGATGGGCCAGCAGTGGCGGGAGCTCCGGGCTGCTTTTCCAAAATGGGTTTGACATCCAAAGGGGAGGCTGGGGATCCGTCAGGGATCCTGGGAGCTGCCCATGGATCAGAGGGATCCACGAGGTTTGCTGGTGCCCAGCAGGTAGCAGAGATCCAGCCCCTGCAAAGCATCTCTTCCATGCCCCGTGGTGCACACGGGAACTGGGTTTGCACGCTTCCAGTCTGAGCCAGGCCGCCCCCTCCTTCCCTACAATAATTCCTGGTTAAAACCATGAAACTACAAGTGAAAGCAACACCACATTTGGCCACGCCGTATACTTTTTCCTTCCCGTGTTCGTAGCGGAACAAAAGCTCTTGAATAAAGTAAAAAAAAAAAAAAAAAAAAAAAAAAAAGACCATAGCGAGGTCGTGCTTTAAATTAGCATTCATTTACAAAGCCCAGACAGACCCGCTAAGCAAATTGTGGCCATTAATATATTAACAACAGATTTTCCCCTACTACTCCTTTGGGTCCCGGGCGCAGCAGGGCTGGATGCTGCACGGTGCCACCGCCGTGCACCCGCCTGCTGCGGGAGGGTGGCGGGGTGACCTCAATACCCGGGGTGACCACGGCACCTCTAATCCCCTCTTTTAATTGATTACTCTCACCCACCCCCCGAGGCGGTGAGAACGGGGGACCCACCCTCTATAGATTAGCACCCTTTAGTTTACAGCTCAGCCACTTTTTCAGTCCTTTGCCCTGCAGCAATGCATGAAAATAACACTAATCTCATTAAGGACAGAAGGGAGCCCTTCAAAGTTTATTAATAATGGGAGCAGACAGGGAGAGAGCTGGGCTCTGGGTCAGATTTCAAAGCTGGGGGAAGCGGCAGGGGCTGTGTGTGCCAGGCAGGAGGTTTGCTCTGGTTTAAGCCAGGTTTGGAGGCTGCCGGTGGGCATCGAGGGGATGGGGATGGCTCAGAGAAGCAACGGGGCCGAGCAGCAGGGCAGGAGCAGCACGGGGGTCCAGGGGCTGCTCCTCCATCAGCACCCATCTCTTGGGTCTTGGGGCTGCTCCCCCATCACGCCTACAACGCCTCCTCACCTGCAAATAGTGGTAAACGAGGCATTAGGTTTATATACCGGAGTGAAGGGGCCTATATTAAATAAAAGGTTAAGGTTTTCCAAAGCTAAAGCAGCACCATGTCCCTCATTTTGGTGTTTTAGGTAGAAGTGGAGGATTTTGCCCTTCCTGCCTCCCCTGCTCGGCTCCTGGGCACATCAGTGAGCCCAGCACACACATTCCCAGCACAGCATCCCTGACCCCGAGGAGCTCTTTGGGTCTCTCCTCCCCGAGGAGGACAGACCTCTGGGCTTCTCGCTCCTCTCAGCTCCCCACCAGCTGATCTCAGCTCCCCAAAAACCATCAGCAGGGCTATGAGGAGCTCCCAGATGCTCCCTAACGAAGAGACCCCAAACAAGAGCACGGCACAGCCCACCCGCCTCGCAGGCTCCCCTCCAACAGCCAGGCAGCAACCAAGCCCCCAGCTCAACACCAAACCCCTGCCCTCGCTGTGCCTCCCCTTTATGCTCTTTCCCCTCCCTCCCCGCTGCCCAATTATCACCCTGTTAAACTGCACAGCTGCCGGGACTTTCATCTTCAGGCTTGCGCCCCGCAGGTTTTACCCTCACCTCGCAGCCCTGGTGTGAACAGGAGCTGGAGGAGAGCTCGCCCCGGCGCCTCCGCTCCCGCTCCTCGCAGGGCTGGGCTCCCGCGAGGGGCCGAGCTGCACCTCCATCTGCTTGGGCTTCAGCAGGTATTAATTAGTGGGGAGGTACCCCGAGGACAGCCTGAAATTTGGGGGAGCAGAGCAATGGGATCACCTGCGAGCTGGCTTGTGGGTGGCTTGGTGCTTGCCATGGGACAGGGACACGAAGTGTGTCTTGTCGAGGGCTTTCAGGCCCTGCTGGCAGATCCATAACGGTGACGAGCTGGCTATTAGTGCTCCATCAGAAGCACTTTCTGAGAGATCATCTGATTTCATTTAAGCTGCATGAATCCCCCCAGCAAAAGCTGTGCGTTTTTAAAGTGTGCTCCACGTAAAGTGTGCCAAGGCCGAGATGCGTTTTGAGGGATGCGCCTTGGTTTATTGACTTCAAAAAGGCCAAGGATGACACAAACGCTCTGGAGGCAGCAGGCCAGGCTTTGCCATGCAGCAGGAGCTCGGCGCTGCAGGACCTGAGTGCGGTGACCAGGATTTCCAGCACAGCTTTGGGGTTTGGTTGCTCGGATCCCGTAATGGGATGCTGCCAAACCCAGATTTGCAAACTGTGGAAGGAGAAAGTGTTCCTCGAGTTGCTGAGATGAGTCGCAGTAGAGTCGTGCACCCAGCCCACATAACATGCTCCCGACCATGCTCCGGCCCCCGCTGGGGCTATCTGCGGAGCAGGGGGCTCGGGGTGCAGCCCCGTGGGCTGGGGGGGCTGCAGGGAGGATGAGAGACGGAGCGCGAGGAGGGAGGGTCCCAGGCTGCGATCCCTCCAGGCCCAACCTAATCACCATCGCTCTGCATTATTACCCTGCCTAACGCGGCATGCTTTTAAATAAAATATGCAAAGATTTCTCAAATTATTTCCCCGGGGCAAGTGCGTTTTCTATCTTCGCTCGTGCATGTTAATCTGAAAAATGCAAATTCCGCACACACCCCCATCTGTTGGGGCTTGGCCATTTATTAACTTCTTTTTTGAATGTGAAATGTTTCTTTCTTTTATATATATATATATATATATACGAAAAAGCAATGAGTTTTGTTATCTCTGCTTATATTTTATTTCATTTAGAGAAAACAGGTTTTAATGGATAAAAAAATAATAATAATAAGATGGCCCCGAGGTGGCGAGGATTACGACTCACTCGACACTGGAGTTTTAATCAGGATTACGGCTATGAGAAGGCTGGCCCTGCTTTAAGGAGAAATGTGGATGTGCAGGGGATGCGACTTGCTGGTTTGTTTAGCCGGGCTGGGCCGAGAGCACATCCCGAGGGGCTGCGGGGCTGTCCCTGTCCCCAGTGCTGGGGGTGACAGTCCCCAGGTCCAGCAGCCCCGCTCCCCTCTCCGTCATTAGGGCTCCTTTGCAAAGCCATTAAAAAATATAAAGAAAAATGCAAGCACACAAGGAAAAAAAATAAAAAGGGGGAGAAGCGGCAACCCACGCCAGGGCTGTCCCTGATGAGAACCCAATGTGACAGAGCTCAGTGCGCTGAGCATAATTGGAGGCCCACGGACAAACTTGCGCACAGACCAAATGCGTCCCGTCCCCGAGCCTCCGGGCTGGGACCGCAGCCTGGCTGCCTCTGGGAGCGTCCGTGTCCACCTGGAATGAGACAAAAGCCAGGCAAACGCATGCGAGAAGGGAAGGAGAAACTCTCTGGAAATGAGATCAAAGTCCTCTCTGCTAAACGAGCGTCCTGCAGCTACTAAAACCCAAATAACCCTCGTTGCGGCCGCACGCTTGGGGCAGTGCAGGAGCGAGTGCTGCTGCTCCCGCACCGCCCCAAGTCCCCATACAGCAGGACCATGTGTTTGCTTTATTTCAGGTTTTTGGAGCACTCCTGCTCCCGGTTTCCTCACGCACACGAAGCTCGGGAGCAATGCACAAATGTGAAGAAGTGTGCGGTGTCCCTTTGGGGTGCCGGCGCTTGCATGAAGGGTGAGCGGGGTTACACTGGCCACCAATAAAGGAGCTTCTTGCGGCAGTGCCTGGGCATGCAACTGAAGGAGACACAGGCGAAAAGGAGTCCTAAATCTGCTTTCATGCCTTTTGCCAAACAGGGTTGGTGGGATGCTCAGTCCTCAGAGGCAGTTGTGCTGTTTTTACTACCACCAAGTTGAACTGTCTGTGTTAAAAACACCCCCTACTCACTCACGTACATAAACAGATTTTATTACATCCGTCAGCAGACACCGTGCACCCCGGGGCCTGGGCAGGCACTCAGAACACCAAACCAAGTGCCCGGAGCTGAGCAGATCTGTTCTCACGCAGCAAATCTCACCTGGCCTGGCTGAAGTGCCCCTGGGCTGCCAGCCCAGCTGGGTCACTTGGACCACGCTCACCTTCCTCTTTCTTTCTGTGGACAAAACTCTCCATGGATATCTTACATTTCTTGGAAGACAGTCTGAGTGAAATGTGGGAAGATTCCCAGGCTGCTAGCCTGGAGAGTTCTTATTTCTCCTCTCCTTCCATCTCCGTTTGGTTCCAGGAAAAGAGAAGCGTGGGAAAAAACACTAAGTCATGATGGGGGAATAACAAGTGGGAGGGTTGTGCTGTGATTTCCACTGGAAGCCAAATCTGACTGCAGTTTGGGAGTTTGGGCAGTCAGTGTGGTCGGGTTTCCCCAGCTTCAGAGGTCGGGGGTCGGAGTCTGTGCCCCTCTTGCTAATGGGGATGGGGTCGGATGCACCGGGGCTGTGAGTGCCCACGTGCAGAGCTGGCACCGCAGCCGCGGGGGCCAACCATCACCCTCCTGGCAGAGCGTCCAAGCCGGCTCTCTTGAACCCTCTTGTTATTAATGTGCTCAGCACATGGAGCACCGCTTACTGCTCACTTTCAGATGGGGCCTGGTGGCACGGTGACAAATGAGCCAGCAGCTTGGCCTCCTCTGGCTGCGTGGCTGCAGAACCCCTCTTCATCTCCATGCTCAGACAGGGCTGCAGGGGCCCCCAGCTCTGAGCTGCCCCCTGCACAGACTGGAGCCGGGAAGCCCCCTTCTAGCTTGTTTTAGTACAGAAATGCTTCTTCCAAAAGAACCTGGACAAAACTCCATCACTGGGAAAACCCCTGGCTTCTAGAGGTGCTTTTCCAGCTCTTGGGCAGCTCCATGCTGGTGCTGCTGGCAGCTGCCTGGCAGCCAGGTGGGAACTGGGTCCTGTCCCATCCGAAGGGCTCGATGCCAAAGGGGCTGGGGGCTCAAGGAGCTGTGACATCCAGCCTCAACCCCACAGCCCAGCCCGGGCACCCTCCTGCTGTGGCGCAGGGAAGCAGCCGGCTCTGGCCCTTTAACGCCGTGCCGGAGTCCCTTTTTTTCTCTCTTGTTAAAAGATGTCTGGGAGGGGAGCTGCCAATCTGAAAAATGATCCTTTCTTTTTTCCATTTTCTTCCTTCTCTCCTTCTAGCTTGTGCTCATCTGTTCAGGTGAACCGCAGGCACATTCATTAAATCTCTGTCTTTGACACCTCAGCTGCTTTGGAGCCCTGGGCTGCTCTTTCTCTTCCCTTTCTGTGCTGTTTTTCTCTTTCCCCATCTCCAAGCCCGCCTGATCAGCACACCAAAGCAGCGAGAGCAAGCAGCAGAATAGTTAACTAAGCAGAACTCGGCGGCGAGGTGCTGACGGCCGGCTTTGCCTGCACGGCTGGGTACAGGGAGCCGGCGGGGAAGGATGGGGGGAGCCGGACAGGGAGCACCGGGCACCGCGGGCAGGGCTGGAGCAAAGCCCTGAGGAGCAAAAAAAAACCAAAGTGTGCATCCTCAGCACGTCCTGACTGCAGGGACATCGGGCTCCGAATGCAGAGCTGGCCCCTTGGCTGTCCCTGTCACCGACACGGTGACGTGGGTGCAGGACAGAGGTGCACAGGGGACAGGCAACAAGGGACAGCCATGAGCTGATGGAAGGTTCGGAGCAGACAGGCAGGAGCAGAGAGCAACCCTCTGGGAGGGGCAGAACCCAGCAAGGAGAAGGCTTGGGGCCAGATCCAGACCTTGTGCAGGTCGCATCCTGGCTTGCCCCAGGTGCATGCAGCACCTCGCAGCCTGCTCAGCGGGGTGACAGTGGGACGTGGGGACGTGTCCTGTGGGAAGGGACCGGCCCGAGAGCTGCTCCGAGAGCTGGGCCCTGCCAAGCTGTGAATTCCTGCAGAGTTTTGTTAGCGGGATCGGCGCGCAGCCTGGTGCCCTGCTCCGAATTAATTATCCGCTGACACGATTTCGCTTCTTTCCCTTTGTGTTATTTTAATTAACAGAGATCTCCTCCAAGCAAGCCAGCTGTCATGTAAATTGTAAAACTGTCAGCATGTACAGGAACTTAACAGGGATTTTAAAAAAGCATTGCACAAAGGGATGTGCTACTTTCCCTTTTATATTTTTTCCATTTTTTTTTTTTTTTTTAAAAAAAAAAAAAAAAGCTGGCATATTTATAAAGTCAAAAAAAGCGTGAAGGCTGGGATGGGACGGAAAAAGTCCAACTTTTATTTCAGACCCGTTTTGTGTGGTGTGGGTGGGCACAACTAGGCCCCTTGTGCAGGTGCTGAGTGCTGGGTGCGATGCTGTGAGGGGCTTAGTGACGCTCCTTACATGACAGAGGGTCCCTGTGCTGGCAGGGAGATGTCAGTGGGTTCACTATAACCACTCTGTTTCGTGTCTTTTGTCCAATCTCATTCACATTTGCCCTGAATTTGACAAGGGCCTGCCACAGGGCTCTGCCCTCTGTGCTGTGCCCGGTCCATCCGGGCCTGGGATTTTGAGCCGTGAGCTGAAATGGGGCAGTTCTTCCCCAAAACAGTCTCTCCAAACAATATTATATCACCGTATCATATCTCTGGCTAAATGCTGCCTCGCCAGCAAGGAGCAGCCACGGAACCGGGCAGGCCAGGCGAGCTGGGGGGGTTCACGCAAGGCCGCCGGGTGTGTGTGACACAGGTGGACATGGACACGGGTGGTCACGGTGCTCCACGGCTGCTTGCCGTGCCTGCCCTGTGCAGGGGAGCCTCCCCACCACCCCCAGGCCACAGGAAATCCGCATTTGTCTCCCTGGTGCCATCAGCAGCTCCGGGAGCAGCCCAGTTTTTCTGCAGCCTGTGCATGACCCTCGTCCCTGCTGCCTGTGGGCCTGGCTTACATTTGGACGAGGATTGAGCTGCTTGATTTTATTTCCCTCCCTCACCAGCAATTATTCTCATCATCCTCCAGGAACGAAGCAAAACCATCTAAAGCCATGTTTTCATGAAGAAGGAGGGATTTGCTTTCCCGGCAGCAGCCGGGGATAAAAGCCTCGAGACAGCTCAGAGAGCTGCGGCATTAAAGCAAAGCGTCGAGCTTATCCAGCGAGCACGGCCAGGCCGTGGGGGTCTGGCAGGGTGCTGAGTGTTTTGCCACGAGGCTCGGATGTGCCCATCGCATGTGGAGGTTTCCTCCTCCGCCCCGCGTGCTGTGCCGGGCGTGCTGCCTGGCCCACCGAAACAAACGACCTTCAGCGGGCCGCGGGTCAATAAAACAATTTGCTAACTGATCCATCTCCCGTGGCACACAGACGAATTGACTGCAGCTCCCTGGGCTGTGTTATGCACGGGTGGGAGAGCCGGGACGTTAAAACAACGTGTGTGCACACATCTGTCTCCATCCAAGAGAGCTCCGATGAATAAATTTGTGTATTCTTAGGTGGAAAAAAAAAGTACCTTTGTGGGTTTGGAGCCTGGGAGGGGTCTCAGGTCCCTTTTTCCCTTTTTTTCCCCGAGAGGGCTCAGCTTTCAAGCCCCAGTGAGGCGACTTGCAACCCCGAGCAATGTGGGTTCCCAAGCAGAGAAATGGCAGACCCTTACTGCTCCCCCATGCAGCAAGGCACCAAAAGCAGCCAAGCAATCGCCATCCCCATCCCGGCGACACGTTGTCCCGTTGCAGTTGGCAGGGGACTGCTGGAAAAAAGCAGGAGCCAGCACGGTGAGCACGGAGCAGCCTGCACCACGGGCTGGTGCAGCCGCCTGCGAGCGCAGCAAAGCGGGGCACGCGGAGGGACGGAGCAGAAAGGCCCCGAGGCAGCGTTGTGCTCAGCCAGCCCCCGATCACGGTGAGGTGATTAATGCCCTTCTGCTCCCGTGCTTCGCTGCTCCCTCGCTGCACTCAGCGGGTCCTGTGCTGGTGGGCAGGGGTTGATAGCGTGGGCAGGGGCCGGCGCTCAGCTCCGGTGCTGACAGCAGGGAAGGGCCCAAACCCAGGGACTCATCTTTGGCCGTGCAATGGTCTATAAATTACCAGCTGTTCCCAGGAGAGGTGTTTTTTTTGTTACGTTTTGCCACCTTTGGTTTTCGCCTGGTGCAGAAAGCAGTGCCCGGGAGCTGGGATGCAGCCCGGCTGTGCCCTGCTGCTCCACCTGTCTGTGCTCCAAACCCTGCAGGAAAACTGGTGCACGCCGGGGTTAGGCACAGCTCAGAGCCTTCAAATAAAAGTGAGTGGGTGGGAGCAGGTGGCCGAGCTCCTCACGGGGAGGTGAGAGGTTAACAAAGTCCATGCTGCCACCCCGGGGGTCTCCGCCAAAGGAGCTGCTTTAGTGGGGCTGGGATCAATGGGGCCTGCTCTGAGGCTCAGAGAAGGGCTGGATCCTTCCTCCCTTCCTCCTTTTCTCCCTTCAATGGGGCTCATGCCTGACAGCTTCATGCCATGCTCCTCTTCCTCAGCAGGCTAAGGTGCGCCGGGCAACGCTCGTTCTGCAGCGGTGGCTGCAGGGCACTTCCTGAGAGCCATTAAAGCAAGTTTGGTAATTAATACTTTCCATGCATGATGAGAAACGAAAGGCAGGTGGGAGGAGGAGGGGGGGTGGCAGGGAGGAGGCAGCTTGGCTGTGGGTGCAGCGGGGGGGTTCCCACAGGCTCCTTGGTGCCAGTTCGGAGTCCCTGGCACGCTGCGGTGGCCACAACTCACGGACATGGGGCAAACGCGGTGAGCGGCCCCTGGGCCTCCTCCAAAACCTCCTCCAAAGACTGCAGAGGGTTACAGAAAAGGCCCCTCCATGCCATGAGAAGCTCCATTTCAGCACCTTAAATAGAGTTCCTTAACAAACAAAATGTTTATTTTCTAAACAATAACAGGAGCGAATTCCAGCCCGGGGGAATTCAGTGAAATGGCTGCGAGCTCACCCGAGCGTGCGCCCATTACCGGCCCCGCTCCACAAAGCCCCGCTGCATCCTGGAGCTTTGCTCAGGACCCCATCCGGCCCCGATCAATGCTGGCTTGGCCTTAAATAAACACAACGGCCCTGGTGTACCGGGGCAAGATGTTGGCAGCTGGCTGCCACGCAGAGGGCAAACTTTGCCAAGTGGGCATTTCTTTGGCTGTGGTTTTCTGAAAGCAGCATATATGTGTCTACATATATATATATAAATATATGTATGTTAATGTATATTTATATATCCGATATCTTTATAGCATATATGTAATATGTATATGCATAAAATATATATTTTTTATTTTCTATCAGCATTATGGTGTGATAGCCCAGCCAAAGCTGAGATGTGGTGCTTAGGAAGGTTTCACGACCTGGGCTATTTTACATTTTCCTTTTTAATTTGTGTTTTCTGTAGACTGGAAAGTACCAGTGATGGAGTTCAAATGTTGAAATACTGTTGTCCTGCCGAAAGGCATGACACCTCCCTGTTGATTGATAGGTCATCTAGCAGGGAAAAGTGCCTTATTGTCAGCTTCTGTCACGACAGAAGCCCTGTGATAATTCGCTGATGGACAGCAATTCCCATCTGCAGGAGCTGCAGAGCTCCAAGAACCCCCTGAGATTCTCCAGGATGCAAAATGGGGAACTCCTGCCTGGTGGCACGCTGGTGGCAGGGCCGGTGGCTGCTCTCCCACATCCCCCCGGAGCTGAGGCTGGCCCTTGTTGTCCTTTTTTTGGTGCACCCAAATCCAGAGATGGCCTCACTGCTGTCCCACCTTGCTCCTCCACTGATGGGGTGGGAGTGGAGATTTCCCCTAGCCCTCAACTCCTCAGGGGGTTCAGTGCCCTCTCAGGCCGCTCCAGGTTTGCAAAACACCACTGAAGCCATTTAATTTCCCTTTGGAGCACCACTTCACCCAATCCATCGTTCGATACATCTCCAAACCCAGCACGTTTATGGTTTCCTGCTGTCAGGCATCACCGTCAGAAGAGACGCAGATAAAGTTTGCTGCTGATACAGCCCCGGCAGTCACATCTGTGCAAGCAGCCGATCGCTGCCTCCTGTCCTCGCTCTGGTGGCTCGTTGGCGAGGTGACTTCTTTATCTCCACATCTCTGCCACCGCACGCCAGGCGGACTCCGGCCCGAGCAGCAGCGGAGGTGCTCTGCCTCGAAGGTCACAGGCTGCCGAGCCGAACGGGGAGCGAAATTCCAGAAGAGCAGATTGCGACGGGTTTAATTAAAGGCGAGAGGCAGGGGAGGGGGCCGGGGAGGCACTCCACATCCAGGCAGTGCTTTCCCTCGTGAAGGCGCGCAGTTGGAGGTATGAGGGAGGCTGAAATTGTCTTTTTAAAGGAATATAAACATGTGGATGTTGAGTGATTGACAAATAAAGGGCACTCTCCTTTAATTTAAATATGCGCCTAGTTTGTGCAGAATATGCTAATTTATACATTGCCTAAATAGCCAGTAGCTATTGTCTGTAAAACCACATCAGATCAGGGCAGCAGGGCAGTTAATGTACTGGCTGGATGTTATGGCTGGTCAGTGAAGCGATCCGAGCTTCCTTCCACTGGCTCTGAAACCCTAAATGGAATAGCTGAGCTGTAAAAAAAAACGCCAGGGGCATAAACTGAAGTTCACTCTGCCAGCCTGCAATAGGACGAAGCTTTCCTCCCTACCCGGACCCGCGTGTACCTTCAGACCCACCGCTCCTGCACCCCAGCCACCCAAGGGCTTTTCCCCTCCTGCTGGGGCCTGGGGGGGCTCGCTTGGAGCCTGCCAGCCCCTGTCCTCAGGCTGTGGAACCAGGAGAGATGAGGGAATGGGGCAGAGAGGAAGATGGGGCAAGGGCACAGTCCTGATGGAGCTAAGTGTGAGCTGGAGGAACTCAGCAGCTTGCCCTTGGTGTACGAAAGTGTGCGGGAGATGGGGAGAGGTGAGCAGGAGAATGTGTTGGTGGATCCGTCCCTTGTGCTCCGTGCTGCTGGAATAAATGGAAAAGATGATTGAGATCACGGGATGGAGCTTGCAGGCTGCCCTGATGTGTCACGGCTCCATGTGGGAATGCTCAGCCCCGCCGTGAGCCCGGAGCTCGCACCTTGACAGCGATGTGGTGGGGATGGGGGCACCTCCCTGCCCACATCTCACCTCCCCTGGCCCCAAAGCAGGGCAGCCCCAGACCTGGGTGTGATCCATCCCAAACTGTTTGTGCGCCCACCCTCATTTTGTCTGGTCACCAGAGCAGTTTTTAATGCAGAGTGGCTTCTAATTAACAGGATTCCCAAGTTAATTAAGACACTCTTTCTCATCTCGTTTAGGTTTTTCTCTATGCAGATCCTACAACGGGGGTTCACCTTCCTGCTCCACGCCAGTCATTTCTTGTGTATTGTCTCCAGTGGGTGACTCCCATGGAGAAACTGGCCTCCTGCCCCACAGTAAAGGGGCAGACTCCTGGATTCCTCCTGCTCTGGGCAGCTCCCTCGGGTGACTGCCAGTGCCTTCCCCCAGATCAGTCTGGGTTAAGTTCGGAGCGATATGATAAGTTGTAATAATACTACTGTCTTGCCCCTAATTATGTCCCATATAATTATGTACCCTCGAGAAACCTTTTAAATAGCACGCTCTCATCAGCTCTGGTCCAAGGGACTCATTTGTTTCAGAGAAGAAATCCCGAGGCCGAAGGGCTCCTCAGCCTTTGCCAGTGACGCCCGGGGAGGCGGCAGGGCGCACGTGGCTCGCCTGTAGGCGCGGGGCTGTGCCCGTCCCAGCACCCGGCCAGCCAGGCATGGCTTCAGCGAGCAGTCGGGATCTGGTTTGTTGGCAATGTGCAGCAAATGGCAAGAAAAAATAAATCCTGGAAATCTGCTGGAAAGTGAAAGACTGAGTTTCAGTTCTCTTATCGGCTTGCGGCACTTCCTCGTCTTTTAATCCCATGGAAGTGCTCTGGTTGTGATGGGTGAAAGGAGAAGAGGGACTAGATTGGGTGCAGAAGAGGGACTAGATCGGCTGTGCTCCTGGCTCCCATGTGTGCAGGGAAGCTGCTCCTTTGCCATTTCACCTCTGAACCCGTTTGGTTGACCACAGCCCCACGGACACGACCTGCAGCCGCCGGCTCATGCGAGCCTGCGGGCAGAGGCTGGGGCACGGCACAGACCTTAAATTCCTGAGCATGCCCTTCTCTAAAGGTGCTCTGGGAGTCCTGGCTGCGGCCGCCCTGTGGAATTTCCCATAAAACCAAACTGTCCGTGGCTGAATTTTCCATATCCCAGGCACCCGCTGCCCTCCCATCCCACCGCCGGCAGCACAGCCAGGGGCCGCAGTTCCCCGCGTGCCGATGTGACCCTGCCTTCCCTCTTCAGACCTGCAAGGTGCTCCGAACAAAATTCCGTTTGTGGGTTTTAAACAACTTGTGATTTTTTAAGAATGGACAATCTATATTAATTTTCCCAGGGTTTGGGGTTATTTTTGTTGCTGGCACAAGGGCTGGGAGTCCGCCTGGACTTTGATGTGGAAGAGACTCTTAACGGGGTGTTGGGGGTTACCCCATGTGTGTGTAAATCACAGACTCCTCTCAAACAGAGCTGGTACCGTGACATGACCACAGCTGGGGGCCTGAAATCCCTTGGGGAAAGGCAGGACTCCAGCTGCAAAGCCCAGCCCAGCCCTTTCTGAGCATCCCCAACAGCCTCCACCTCGCTCGGAGCGGGGCTCGGAAGCCAGGGCTGAGTTTCCGAGGAAGTTTCCTCACTGAAATAGTTAATGAGAAGTGATACCATCCCCCAGCTCTCCCCCCAGCTCACCACCCCTCTGAAAAAAAAATAAAAAAATCAGAATAATAATTAAAAGATGCCTAGAAACGCTCTTGGAAGAGCATAAATTCTGAAGATGAAAGTAAATGATTAAAATAATTAAATACTTCAAGTTGACAAGCAGAAGCAGAATCTTGCCAACGGACATTTGTCGGTAATTAGTTAATTAATCCTAACACAAATTATAAGCCATAACAAACCAGTCAGGCTGAACGCAGCCGGCTGTTCAGAATTAAACTTAGGAAAAGAGGGAGTGGGAGAAGGAGAGAAAGGAAAGTTTTCGGGTTCTTGTGGGTCTGAATGAAGGTGCTGGGCAGATGCTGGCATCCTCTGTGATGAGCAGGCAGGATGGGGCTGAGCAGGGGAGTGCTGGTCCCCAGCAGCTCCCACAGAGCTTTCTGAGGCGATGGGCAGGGCACGGATGGGGAAAAGGGTCAGTGGGGCGGGATGGCCAGAGAGGGGCAGGGCTTGGCTTTTCCACCCTTTTTCTGTGACTAAACCCAGAACGAAGGCTCCCGAGCCCTGCTCAAAGCTCTGCCAGGGCTGCCCACCAGCACTCTGGTTTAGGATTTATTTCCAAGACGAGCTGGGAAGGTTGGGGCAGCGCCCGGGAAGCTCCGTGCGGGTGCCCCCGCACCGAGCATGCAGCTGGCAGGGCCCGGGTTGCAGGGCAGGCGGGGAAGACGGAGCCGCCACTTTCCCTCTGGCGCTGGGAAGAGGTTAATGAGCCACGGGCTGCTTTCTCACTTCTGGCCACCCTGGCCCAAGTCCAATTTTCAGCCCTAGATTAAGCGAGCCCAAAGCATCTGCAGGCACGGCGCGCTGAGTGACAGCCGATACGCGGCGCGTAGCCCCACGTTCACACGTGCGGCCGTGGCCCGAGGGGCAGCCGGGGCCAGGCTTTGCCTCCCCTCCAGCACAGGAAAAGGCTCAGGAGCAGTGGGGCAGAGCTGGTGCGCCCGTGGAGAGGAGCATCAGCATCATGGGGGACACGTCCACGTGTCGGACTGGGCCGGGTGACAGCTGGCAACGCAGGTTACGTGTAAGAAATGGGGCGTGAGGGTTGCAAACGGGCTTTTACCTGCAAGGAAAAGGAGCCAGGAAATTATCTGGAAAGGGTAAAGAGATGGCAAAAAAGCGCAACGTCCCTGCAGGTTTCAGACTGCCAGAGGAATTGAAAGATATGTGAGGGGAAGTACGAACACGAGAGCATGCGTGGCCCCCATTTGTATGCTTTGTATGCAGGTGACAGGGATTATTTACCAGCCAACAAGAACTTAAGACTGAAGAAACATCAGTCTCATCTTCTGGGACCCAAATTCCCTCGGATGCGGGTGAAGCAGGCTCCTGTTTGCTGTAACATCCAGCCGGAGCTGTGCTGTGGAGGAAGTTTTATCCCGCATGTGTGTGAGCATGTGTGCGCGCGTGCTCTAAGTGCTGTGCATTATGTGAGCTCTGACCTTCAGAGGGGAACAGAAGGAATATTTTCCCCCCGGAGGCTAGAGTTGTCAGTGAAATGTCTGTCTTCCTTAATAATTTCAATCCGGGTGACAGAGGACAGGGCATTTTGCTCTGAACGAACGTACTGTAAAAACTGTCAGATGGGATTTGTCTCAAGAAGCAACATTTCTATCTATTCGGGGTCATAATTACAGGCGTCTTATGACCTGTGGAGCAGCACATTTTTCTCAGCTGAAAAAGGAATCCTAAAATAGGAGGTTTGGTCTTCTGCAGAGTTTTGGGTTAAACCTAAATGGATTGTAACCAGCGATGGTGATCTCCAGCAGAATGCTTTCTTCTTTTGTTTTGGTGGGGGTGGTGGTGGGGGGGTTCTTTTTTTCCTTTTTTTTTTTTTTTTTTTTTTTTAATTCAGAACAAACTGTCCACAGAAGTGATGTAGCAGAAAAGAAGGGATATAAATTGCCATTCCCTGGGCTGGAGTAATGGCCTATTTCACCCTATATCCTGTCCCCTAACTGCCTGCCTCTCTGAATTTCCTCAAAGCTGACAGTGGCCAGCGTCTTTTTAATGAACTGAATAAGTAACTAAACAGGCAATTAACCAAATGAGCATGACGATAATTTGATTGTGCTTTCCCCACTTTTAAAGCACAGGAAATAGTAAGAAAAGTAATAATTCAGTGACCAGCAGGAATTCAAGCAGAAGGACGGAGCTGGAGGAGCTGGCAGGGGGAACTTTCACGAGATGTTGCTCGATATAAATCTCCCACAGTACTGGAGAAATCCCTGCTTGTTTTGTTAAACATTTGGATTCCTTGATTTTTGGATGAGGATTCATCCTCAGTGGGGAAAAGAAAGGCTGTACAATAACTTGAAGCAGCTTTTCTTCTTATGGCTTGATTTTACGAATAGCAATGGTTAAGAAATGGATGATGCCCCCCAGAGCTGTACAGGGATGGGTCACACCACTTGATACCAGATGTCTTACTAGGATTTCCAAGGTGGTTTTGCATAGCTGAGCTCTACCAATATCAGCCCTTGGTGCCTGTTGCTTCCCCACCTCGCTGAGAAGTTCTGAGCACCAAAACTGCAAGAGGGAACCGAAAGCTCGCCCAGGGGGCAGCCAGTGTGGTACACGGTGCTGCCAGGGAGGCTCCAGCAATGGGACAACTGGGAAATGAGGCTCCCTGTGCCCTGGCTGCCCAGCTGCTTGTGATGAGTGGCTCTAACAAGTGGTGAGATGATGGTGACTGCCGCAGGACTGCATGGGAAGGAGCATCCAGCCCAGGCGCAGGGCCCCAGCTGCTCTCAGAAACATTCTCACCTGCAAGATCGATCCTGCCAGAGACACACGTGTGTGCTAATCAGCTCTGTTGACCTGGCAGGCAGCAGGTTCCAATCCATTTTCACCTGCACACTGCAATCGATGCCCCGTTCTTGCCATTGCAGGCAGAGGGCAAACACCACCGCGGGGCTGGAGCAGGGGAGCGGTGAAGTTGGTCACCTGCCGCCTGTGGCAGGGGGCTATTTTCTGGCAGGTTTGGTAAGAGCGAGGAGGATGTAGGAAGGAGTTTGGCAAGGATTTGTTCCCTCCAACCTGGCCTCAGTCCCTGAAAACTGCAGGAGAGGTGGATGGGTTTCCCGTATAAGAGCAATCCCACCACGGTGTGCCTGAAAGCAGCGCTGCAGGGAGATGCCAGCACTTCACTCCGCATCCCAGGAGAGCCAGGCTCATGATTTAAATATCCCTGGCAAAACCCCTCCATCCAGGTCATGCTTAACACCCATCTACCATGGGAAAGGCCGACTGCAAGGTTTGCTAGCCAAAACATCAGCACTTATTCTTCCGATGACCCCAGCCTGGGCACCGGAGGAACCATGCAGGGTTTGTCCCTGCCCATCTTCAAGGAGAGTCTGTTTACTCATAGCATGTTTGGGGCCACAGAAAGTCAGCTGGAGATCTGTGGAGCCCAGACAGTGAGATTAAGAACAAAGCTCTGTGTAAGCCTCATGGAGTTCATTTCGGGGTTGTGGGATCTGAATAGCACGCTCCAGTAGCTAGAGAGGAGCTCAGTGAATCAAGACGTTTCTATTCCTATCCAGCCCTGTGATCTCCACTAAATCACTTCTCCTCTCTGCGCCTTCATTTCCTGCACCTGAAATAGCAGGGACATGAGGCTCCTTTTCTTCTCAGGAAACCTCATCCAGGCTTTACAGTAATTGTAGCATCATCTTTACTAATGCCACACTGGAACAGATGATAGCAAAGGGCAAAAGCTGGTGCAAACACCAGTCAAACAACCCCTAGAAAGAAAAACACCTCCCATGCCGCAGTCGTGCACCACATCACAGTCCCATGGGCTGCCCGGTGAGCTGGGGACAGCAGAGAGCAGAAGGCAGGTGCCCAGCACAGCACCCAGCTTTGGGCTAGGACACAGCAGCAGCGATGCACCCTGAGGGCACAGCATCGCTTTTCTGGATGGGGACCAGCACTGGACTGGGAGACAGAGGCAGAACCTGTGGACTTTTGCCTTTCCTCTGGCACATTCAGGGCACCCCTCTAAAAAATGTTGTACTGTGGTTGAAGAAGCAGGGATGTTGTGGGCCAAGCAAATTGCCAGTTCAGGAGTTCAGGGAGCAGAGTGCATGTTGTGAGTGTATCACAGCTCCAGTCCACAGCTCTGTCTGAACATTCACAGTCTCTGGGCCCCTGGGTGTCTGCAGACCCAGCATGGACCCTCTGGGGAGCTCTGTGGAAAGTGCTCTGCTCTTTACAGATGTCAGAAGCATGGTCAGTTTGCCAAGCATTAAAAGGAAAACCCTGCACTGTTGGGGAGAAACTGCACCCGGGGCAGCCAGGTGCTGAACTCCAGCTGGCACAGCACAGCGTGCAGCCTGACCAGGTAAAAGCGAACTCCTTGTGCAAAGGCAAAAATAACAACGGCATTGTCACATGGACAATGTTCGGGGGGTAAAAAAACAGCGGGGAAGAAAATGAGCTGCTGAAAGGTTTGCAAAGGCAGCTTATGTCTTCGCGGACACGGCCGTTTTCCAACTGTTGATGTAATGACTCGTCTGCGTTTTCTGCTCAGCTCCGGGCTCTCTGCCGCAGCAATCAGCACCTAGTAAAAAGACTGTGATGTTTTCCTCTGTAAATATCATCTTAAATTAGGAAGTACCGGTCAGCCCGTGTCACTGAAGGAGATGAGCAATTACTGTCCAGGCCAGATCCACAGCTGGTGTCAGCCCCAGCACCTCCAGCGCCTGTTCCAGGGCCTGCTGGATTTACAGTTAGTGCAGAGTTCTGGGCTGGGCTGAGGACTTTGCTAATAACTGGATTGTTTTATAGGCTTTCCCATATGTCTGACTGCTTGTCTTTGTGTAGAAAACATGACAGCTGTTCATCCTCACCTGCCTTTCTATCTACCTTCCAGCCCTCTCATTTTTCCTGTTCTCACCTACCCTGTCCTGGCTGGGTTTTCATCGCATGTATCCCTGCACTGGTTTGTTGTAGAGCAGTCCAGGCAGTTATGACAGGTGACATAATAAATTCAGGCCACTTTCTCTTTCATGGGTGATCTTTTATTTCTTTATTATTATTATTATTATTCAATTTCCATGTTCCATACAGGATCCACCTTCCTTTTTAAGAAGGCATCATGCCTGCAGCTAAAGCATAAAGCATATACTTGCTAGAAACCGTGATGGAAGTGCAAGCTCACCTCTCTCACAGCCTCTTTCTCTTTGTAAAAGAGAGCTGTAAAGCATTCCTGGGATACACTGTGATGTTTCAGCTCTATAACTTATCTGGACATAGAGAGAAAAGATACTCAGAACCACAGTCTTTGGATATCTCAGTATACTGGGTACAGGATCTGAGAAACTGGATCTTGTGTATCAGGTATCTCAGGGCACACAAGAGTTTTATGTAGGCTGCTGAGCAGCTTTTTATTTACAGCTTTTGTTTGTAGAATAACGCCCACCAAGGTCATGTAGCACACACAAAGTACACACATACGTATAAATACATATAACTACAATATTTTTCTTGTAAATAAAAAAGCAAAGGCACATTCCATTGTAAGACATCCTGTAGCTTGGACAAATCCTCTTTAATAGTGGAAAATATTCCCTGATTTCTGGTAGCCAGAGATGTCTTGCTCTCCTTCTTACACTGTTGTAATAATGTCAGAAAAGCCTTCATCCTGGGAAGAGAGGGTAGGTGTGTACTGTACGTACGCGTGCTTCCTAACCAGGGAAATTCAATCTGTCAAGAAAATTCAATAACAACCTTAACATTTAATTGTACCCTAGGGCCCAATAAAAATCAACAAGGATGGTAGTTGTTGATTTTTCATTAACCTTCTCTTAAAAAGGTCTCAAAAAATAACTGCTAAGTTATTCTGGCGGGTTGTACATGTGTTGTATGTATAGAGATCTATAGGGGAAAATGTGTTTAAAACTGTAGATTGGATCCACACAGAAAATATTTAAGCACTGGCAAAGAGCTTGGCCATTGTTAGGTAAAAGAAAACATCCTGTTTTGATTTATGCACGCAGCACTCAATTTAACAAGTGTAGCTACAGGCAATTGGAAAACAGTCAAAATGGTGAATTTGCTGCTTGCACTCATTTATACTGTTTCCTGAAGACAATTTGCTGTTGCTTTTTGGCATGTTTAGTATTTTTTAAACCACACAAAGGTTATGCCCAGTTCTCATAATTACACAGTGACTTTCTTGGTATAGGTGCAGTTGGGCATTTGCCATCTGCTCTAGCATCCAGAGTTTTATTGCCTGGGGCTGCCTCCGTTACAGCGACTGCCGTGGGGCTTTAATGCTTCGGTGGCCCCTTTCATTAGCATGGGACTGGGTCTTTGTGGAAGTGCACTTAGCAAATGTGTTAGATGGGCTTGGGCAGGGTCTAATCGATAAACCAAGTGCCAGTTGGAGTTACTTCACTTGTCAGGATGGTGCCTGCAGTCAGGCAATGTCCAGGCAATTAGTGTATTTGTTTTGTTTCTCTTGTTATCAATTATCTACCTTACAGCCACACCTGAAATCTACTGGGTGCTGCACAGCCACCTAAGACTTTTTTTTTTTTTTAAATATTTTTCATTGAGGAATTAACATAGATTGGGAAGGGGGGGAAAAAAATAAGCAGCTGTCAGAACCCGTGTCCAGCCAGGGGATGAAATGGAGATGCCATCCAAGATCCCCGAGCTAAACTCATGGAGGACTTCTGAAGCCACCAGTGGATCAGAAAATCAGCAGACACAGCTGCAGCTCGGGAGTTTTCCCTTGGTGTTTGGCACGGACATGTCAGGGAGGAACAAATTCCTGTATTGGCTCAGTAGGTGAGTCAGGCTAAGGCTTGCCCGTGTGGCTGCAGGGGATTTTGCGTGGGATGGGGCTGGCAGCAGGAACCAGACAGGCTGAACGCGCTCTCGGTTATCGGCTGCGCAGCACCCGGTGCTCGCTGCTGACTGCAGCGGGAGCCGCAGGGAGCCCATGCGGGGGCTCGGGCTTGGCTCCACACTTGGCACCATTGGCTGTTCCTGACACAGAAAGATGGGCAGCAAATAAATCACTCCATCTCTGCTGGAAGGATTTCACCATCTCTCTTCACAGTTCAGTTCCCTTTGAGTACAGATCAGAGGCTGCAGAAGCGCCAGCCTTTCATTTCCAAAAGAATTTGTGCCCAAGGAACTGTTGCCTCACAGGGCAGGGTTTGGAGTGTTTTCCTTTCCTACTGGACCTCCACAGAGCTTCAATATTAAGCAGAGCCCTCTGCTCTAGCAGACACACACAAGGCAAGCCAGCTTGGTTTTATTCCACAAAGCGTGCATGGCAGAAGCAGGACGTGCATTTACAGATGTTTTCTATGCTTCTCTTTTGAGCCATTGCCATGGAATTGTGCTCTGTAATAGTGAACAAGGCACATTTTGGCCGGCAATGGTACCAGAGACCCCTATTCACCATGTTTTTGTGCCAAACCAAAAATCCAGGACATGTGCTTGAGGGGAATGCCAGACTTCCCCCAGACCTCCAACAGTCCTAGGGCACATGAGCACTGCGAGACCCTGAGTCTCTCCTGGGTGCTGCTCCCCTCTTGTTGGGGCCAGCCCTGCAACTGGGGAAGGGGCTGTAAAAATGGGGGCTGGGGCTACAAAAATGGGACAGGGGCTACAAAAAACGGGGCCAAGGGCTGTATGAAATACAGCAGGGGCTACATAAAAGGAGGAAGGGACTACAAAATATGCGTCAGGGGCTACAGAAAGGGGAGAAGGGTTACAAAAAAATGGGTCAGGGGCTGCACAAAACAGGGCAGAGGCTATAAAAACGGTGCAAGGGCTACAAAATAGGGCAGTGGCCACGAAAACCGGGTACAGGGAGCTACAAAAAACGGGACAGAGGCTATCAAAAGTGGGGCAGGGCCTATAATAAACTGGACAGGCGCTACAAAACGGGGCAGGGGCCACCAAAAACGGGGCAAGGGCTACAAAAACGGGTCAGAAGCTATAAAAAACGGGCGAGACGGCCACCGGCCGCCCCCGCCCCCCTCAGGCGGTGCCGCGACCGCCTCAGGCGGCGCGCGCCCCACGTGACCAATACCCCCCCCACCGCCTATGGCGAGCGGTGACGTCATCGCGCTGCGCCGGCGCCTGCGCAGTGGGAGGCGGCGGCGTGAGGAGGCGGCGGCGGCGCTGGGCTGTGTCACGGCGGGGCCGGAGGGGCGGCCATGGAGTACCTGATCGGCATCCAGGGGCCCGACTACGTCCTGGTGGCCGCAGACACGGTGGCGGCCTCCAGCATCGTGCAGATGAAGCACGGTGAGCGGCGAGGCCCGGTACCGGGGGGGGAGGAGGGGGGTTAGGCCGCGGCGGGGCCCTGCCGGGCCTCGCCTCAGGGCTGGCGTGGTGGGGCTGGGCCCGGGGAGAGCCCCTCGGGGGGCTGAGTTCCTGTGAGGGTTTTATGCCTTATCCTGGGTTAACGGAGCGGTCACGTTAATTTACGGTTTGGGTAGGTGTTAGCTCGTTAACTCAACCTTGTGTTGTGCTGCGGAGGGAATTCTGAAGGAATAGCCGGGGTGGAGTTAGTGCTTGGTCCTGTCTGTGCCCCTGGTAAAAGGTATTTCATGAAGAAAATTAAATATTGGGATTAAAGGCACTGTGGAAGTCATAGCACGAGGCATATGAGCCACTAACATCTTAGTTTATTTATGTAGAGAAAGAAATCTGGGGGTTTCTCAAGCCCTTGAAATTCTAGAAAATTATATTTTCTGCTTCTGTTTATTGCAGTCCCAATAAGCTGGGCTAGAAGCATGGCTATAAGGTGTAGTGACTTTAATACAAACACAATGTTTTAGAAGCTCTATTTTTTAGAAAGTGCTAAACTGTAATAATGATAAACTTTCTATAAAATCTTCAGTGTTAGAGTTAGCAGTGCCTTTACCCATAACTGTGTTTTACTTCAGGTCTGTAGAATTCAATTGGAGTAGTAAATAGATTGCAAGGGCTGATTGCTTTCAGGGGCATTTCCTGGACTCTTGAGATGAGCAGCTTCTGTGCAGTCCTTAGGTACTTCAGGATCCCCTCGAATCACATCAGAGGGTTGTGACACCTCCTGCGTATCTTGCAGCAGGGATTATTCAGCAGTATTTAGTAAACTGAAACCGAAACGGAAGCTAAGGGAAGCTCAGGCGTGGAGATGCAGTGCTGTTCCGTAGAACTACCTGCAGTATGGAGCACTGGTTTTCTGTGCACACCAACAGTTACTCAATTTTCTCATCTGAGCGGTATCCTCTTAATGAGGTGAGACCAAGGTGCTAGAATGAGTGCAGGATTGGCTTCGGTGATGTTGTCATGACAACTTGGACTGGCGCACGCTTCGTTGGGTTAGAAACTGGCTGGATAGCCGGGCCCAGAGAGTTGTGGTAAATGGAGTCAAATCCAGTTGGAGGCCAGTCACTAGCGGCGTCCCCCAGGGCTCGGTGCTGGGGCGGTCCTCTTTAACATCTTCATCAATGATCTGGACGAGGGCATTGAGTGCACCCTCAGTAAGTTTGCAGATGACACCAAGTTAGGTGCGAGTGTCGATCTGCTCGAGGGTAGGAAGGCTCTGCAGGAGGATCTGGATAGGCTGCACCGATGGGCTGGGGTCAACTGCATGAAGTTTAACAAGGCCAAGTGCCGGGTCCTGCACCTGGGGCGTAATAATCCCAAGCAGAGCTACAGGCTGGGAGATGAGTGGTTGGAGAGCTGCCAGGCGGAGAAGGACCTGGGAGTGATAGTGGACAGTCGGCTGAATATGAGCCAGCAGTGTGCTCAGGTGGCCAAGAAGGCCAACGGCATCCTGGCTTGTATCAGAAATAGTGTGACCAGCAGGGCTAGGGAGGTGATCGTCCCCCTGTACTCGGCTCTGGTGAGGCCGTACCTCGAGTACTGTGTTCAGTTTTGGGCCCCTCGCTACAAGAAGGACATGGAGGTGCTTGAGCGGGTCCAAAGAAGGGCGACGAAGCTGGTGAGGGGCCTGGAGAACAAGTCCTACGAGGAGCGGCTGAAGGAGCTGGGCTTATTCAGCCTGGAGAAGAGGAGGCTCAGGGGCGACCTTATCGCTCTCTACAGATACCTTAAAGGAGGCTGTAGAGAGGTGGGGGTTGGCCTGTTCTCCCACGTGCCTGGTGACAGGACGAGGGGGAATGGGCTAAAGTTGCGCCAGGGGAGTTTTAGGTTGGATGTTAGGAAGAGCTTCTTTACTGAAAGGGTTGTGAGGCATTGGAACAGGCTGCCCAGGGAGGTGGTGGAGTCACCATCCCTGGAAGTCTTCAAAAGACGTTTAGATGTAGAGCTTAGGGATATGGTTTAGTGGGGACTGTTAGTGTTAGGTTAGAGGTTGGACTCGATGATCTTGAGGTCTCTTCCAACCTAGAAATTCTGTGATTCTGTGAACTTGGATTCCCTCTAGTACATGCAGGCAAGTTTTGGAAACTGCAATTAAAAGTCTAGCTTACTGTTCCTTAATCTCCAGTTATTTGTGGACTGCCTTACAATTTGTAATCAATGTTTGCATGTTGTGCTTTTGTCAAAAGCAATGACAAACAAAAACTTTTTTAAAGCTTCCTTCATCTAAATAGCTGTTTTCTGGAACAATTATTGGTATCAGAAGGAAAGGATGGTTTGGGGGATTTTAGTTCTGGATTTCCTCATACTGTTTTTGCTTTGTGCTGATATTTCAGCTTCATACTATTTTTTTTTTTTTTCTGGTTCAGTGTATTTAGATAAAACAGAACGATCACTGAGCAGAATTCTTACTCCTGAGTCAGGGAAGTACCATGTATAGTGTTGAATTTCATCTGAACACAACATTCTGTGTGAAGCTTTAGTTGTCGTTTTTTGTAACAAAGATCACATGTTTCTGCAATATTTCCCTTCTGAAGGAAGCACTTCAGAAAAAAGTCATTTTTATTTCTCTCGGTGATGTGTTTAACAGGCCTGCTGTACTACACCATCAACTGTGAGAAGCTGAGTGCTAATGCCTGCTCAGGAAGACTTTTTTGGTAGTTTCAGGACCTAGTTGAGTTCTTGGTCTTTGACCTTTGTGCTTTTTGTGAAAGAAATGGTGATACTGGCAAAATAGTGGTGATACTGGCAAAATCTTTCTTTTGACCATGGCTCTTGATGTTGTTTTTCTTTACCTAGACCACGACAAAATGTTTAAGATGAGTGAAAAAATCTTACTCTTGTGTGTTGGGGAGGCTGGAGACACCGTACAGTTTGCAGAATACATCCAGAAGAACGTTCAGCTCTACAAAATGCGAAATGGTAAGTGAAGGACAACAGTGATTCACGGAGGGTTGGGAAGCAGAGGGTTGATGATGGGTGTAGTTTAGTCAAGTGTTTGGTGGAAAGTTCTGTTCTCAAAGCTTCCCTAGTTGTAAGGATTTCTGTACTTTAAGTGTCAAGCAAATGTGGTAGTAAATGCGGAAAAGTGAAGCTTAGAACATATAAGACATAAAGTTCTTCCAAAGCCCTACTAACCTATTTGGTATATAAATGAACGACAATAGTAGTTTAAGTAAAATATTTCTCTTAATGTCTGTAACATGATAACTGTCCTTGGTTTTCCTGAAATACCTGGCTGAAAAATTCAGGCTACGTACCTGCAGTATTTTACTGTTTTTTGGGGCTGTTTTATGTTAGTCCAATAATGAATGTGGATATGCACTGTTACCAAATACACACTTCTTCTGCAGGTTACGAACTGTCTCCTACTGCAGCTGCAAATTTTACACGGCGAAACCTAGCTGACTATCTTCGGAGTCGAGTGAGTAATAGCTGAAAGACCTTGGCAGGGGCTTACAGGGGAAACTTCTGTTTTTAAGTAATGGAGTCTGATGAAAAGGTGACGGCTTCTGTCTTCACTGGTGAAGTCACTTTGCTGAAAGAATATATTTTTTATTAAAATGTATATTGCTTTACTTATTCAGAAAAGTTATCGCATCACTTACCAATAAGTGATATTACTATAATCTTGAAATTCCAGCTTTGGGTCCAGTAAATGTTTTGTCATAAATACTGCAGACAGCTAAGTGAGCTAAGCCTCTTTAACAATGAGATTAGTTTTCATGCAAATGCACTGGATCTGTTTAATCTTATTGGAAAATGATTTAATAGAGCAAAGCTGTTTGATGTACTTAGCAAAACAAGTCCCTTTTGTAAACAGAAGCATGAGGCTTTCAGTAAAAGAAATCCAAGTTGAAGCTGTGTTTTTCCAAGTTACCAAACTGCAATGACTGCTTTTTTTCTCATGGTAATTGCTCAAAATATTGCTAACAAATGCATCCCACTAGTCATTCTCCAGCTGTCATGCTGGGATACCGTTTGAAGCATAGTGGAGAAGTCAGGACTTCTGTTTGACTTTCATCTTGGCTGGATGCAAGGTGGTGTCCCTGGACTTCTGCTTTCCAGATTTGATAAATGTGTATGGTTAAATAAACTTCCCCAGGAGAAAAGACTTGATTCTTTTTGTAAAATACTGCTATGTTTTCAGGAGGGGCAAGCAGACTTGTAAAGATCCAGGGTTAGGAATTGCTTTGTTAGCATTCTTCCCAACATATACAAATCAAAACAAGAGCAACGAGGACGTTGAGAATGAAGTTGAACAAATCTGTTAGGGATTGGACAGGGGATAAATGAAGTTGCTTGTTCCAGCAGTGTACCTCACAGGCCTGAAATCATGTTTTACAGGCAGGCCAGTATCAACCTCAGAGTTGTGTTGCTGGGAATTACACGTGTGTGGAGTGAGGTAAAGACCGTTCCTGAACATCTCATAATCCACCGAAACAACCTAATGTCATTGTTCTCATTTCTGATGTGGATGACAACTGAATGCAGCAAGTTTTCAAGCTAATAAAGCTTGTGTGGAGCGAGTCAGTGAAATAATAGTGCTGAGGATTATTCAGGATATAAAATACTCCTAACAGGAGTAATGTACGGGCTTTTTGGCAAGCTTGGCTAGCATGATGTGGCACTGTCTTCTGTGCCGTGTCCCCTGAGGCCTGATCCACCCTGTGTCTCCCCTGCTTCCTGAGCCCACGCTCGCCTTCCAGCTCACCTGCTCCAGATGGGCAGCACAGTGGGGAGGACACTGGCGAAGGCAGATGTGTTTATTTACCGGAGACAAAACGTTGTGCTGTTGCAGATGGCAATGCCCTGGAGCAAGTAGTGCACTCTGACACTGTCACACTACAGTGATCTCTACACTGCAGGGAGAGCTCTTTTTCTTTAAACATAGCACATCGTGGTTTGTTTGTGGATTTAGAACTTGATAATGCAATAAGATACTGCCATAAGATACTTTTTTCCCCTGTGGATTATCTTACCTTTTTTACTCTAATTTGTAGGATGCAAGGATTAATGCTAGCTCTCCATATCTAAGTTGTGTGTAGGATTCCTGGAGGCTACCAATTATGTGGCTAATAAAAACTTAAAGGTAAAATTTGCTACCACCTCCTGTTAGGAGCAGGAAGATAGTTCAGAAGTAGAGAGTTTAGTGGGGAAAAGGTACCTGATTTCTTGCTGTATTGCCATTTTGCCATGTAAAGCTGTCTGTTATGAGGGACTAGAAGGTACATGAAAGGGACTGGCCGTACTGAAACAGAAACTTCTCAGGCATTATACAATTGTCATGGCCCTGACCAAAACAGGGCTTGTTCTGCACTGTTAACCACCATCCAAGTTCTTCCCTGTTATCTGCAGATAAAAACAAAATCAAACTAGTTAAGCCAGCATGAGTGTGTCCAGTGCAGTTATCGTCATTTCTAGCAGTTTGTGTGTAGCTCGGATAGCCATGTTACCTTGCAGTGCACATTTTTAATACTGTTTCACGGTTTGAAACCTGTTCCATACTATTGTGGAAGGTTGTGCTTCCCCTACTTTTCTCTAGATTTTATTAAATATTCAGTAAACTGCCATCATATGGTCAATAGCTTTGCTTGTGAGCCCTGTGTGCTGAGGAGAAACAGGACTTTGGATTAGCATGAAAAATTAATGGGGAAAACAAATAGTGTTAACCAGCTGGTACAGGAAGACATCTGTGAAATATTAAATTTAAGTTGATAAATTTTGAAACCATTCTAATTACAATATGGTTGCAGCTTTAGCAAGGCATGCAAACATAGAGCTGTTGCCAGAGTATAAATATGTGATAAGTTTAATAAAATAGCTAGCTTCTTTCCGTTCAAATGGACAACGATTCACCAAATCCTCTAAGGATGTTACAGCTCTGCATTTCTCTGTTCTGAGGACGTTACTTTAGGTACTAGGCATTTCTTGTACCTGTGGAGTTCTTGCTAGGACTGGAGAGTTCAGCCTTAGTGCAACTGATTTCATCAACTGGGGCTGTGCTAAGCTTTAGGATTTACCATTCAGGCAAGTAAAACTTGATCTGCCAGGCACGATGAGTTCAGTTCGAAGTTTCTGAATGCCGGCCAAGACTGGGATGAACCGTGTGGATCAGACTGAGTGCTTCTCGTGTCTTGGGGATGGCTTTCCTTTTTTGGCAGTCATGTGTAATGAGGTTGGCCTTGTAACTTCAGGGTGTTACCTTACTGGGCTCTTCCCTTTTACTAAATAGCCAGCATGGTTTTTCAGAACACTTCTTTAAAGCATGGGTTTATACTCCAAAATAGTGTCTGAAAATAATCTGACCTCCGTTTATCTCTTTTAAATGGGGCAAACCAAGAAACTGCCTTGGAGCCAGTTGGCTTTTGAATAGGTGAGTGGTGCTATAGTTCCTCTTCCCTGTTGCCTTCTCCAGCATCACGCTTGATTCACCTGATGAATCAAGTGCCGGCGTTTGAACATTCAACATATTACAGAGTGTGCGGGGGGGGGGGGGGGGGGGGAATAAGGAAAAACACCCTCCTGCCCCCTGTACCCTTTAAAGTTCAGCTTCTTGTTGTGTTGTGATGCTATGTTTAATTATAGGTGACAGGGGCTGGCCTGAGTCCAAAGGAAGACTGTCAGTTCCTCTCTCCTTGTCCACGCTTGGCAGGATGCTTCCTCACGCCCACCTTTCTCCCCCTTGCTGTGACTTTGGCTTCCGCCAGATGTCACACCGCTGCTTGTCACCGCCCAGCCTCCCGTTGCTGATCTTGTTGTTTTAGTGTATTTATCACAACTGTTCTCTTCAGCTGTAAATTCTGAAGAATTTCACACATCCCTTAATTGCTGTAGTTATTTTAAATCAAACAGCATAAAGTGCAAAGCTACTTGCAATGAGAAATATTGCCTGTAATACAACGGCGAGTTTGGGGGGAGAAAAAATTGACTCTTGTGGAGCGTCAGCCTATCTGATGAGTTTGGTGGCTCTTAAATCACAGCAGCCCTCCTAAGAGCCTAGGACTGGTGTGGATTTAGTTGCAAAAGCCAAGGCTGCCTTTGAAATGAACAAATGTCCAGGTTATAGTTAAGTTTGGTATAGGTAATTTTAAGCAAATATTTACATCTCGCTACACTCTGAGGATAAATGTCAGTGTCTGAGGGTATGAGTCAGTCCTCTTGTGGAAACCCAACTGAAAGGCTTGAGATGTACAATACCAGTCCTAGCACACAAGTGTTAGCCCCACACTTGGATGCAGTGAAAGTTTTCTTTGTGGTGTTCACTTCCCCCTGTTCACATTGGGACTGACCAGAGTTAGGGATTTCAGATGTTAAGTGCTGCAGTGAACGTGTTACCATTCTCATGGCAAATGCCCTCTGTTCCCTTTGCCAGATTTTTTTTTTTTTTTTTCCTGGCTAAAGATGCAGCCAGCTACATGGAAACATGAAGTTGAAGGCTTTAGGACTTGCCACACAGCCTGAGGCACTACAGGAATAGCATTTTTCTGTAATGGGCTAAGCCTTTCCCTTTGGGTACCATAGTCCCTAAGATTCTGGGAGACCAATGGAATTAGTTCTCAACTAGGAAAACCTGCACAATTTTCATATTTCTAGGAAGTTGCCTTGGCTCAGAAGCGTTGTAACCTGAATGTTCCCTTAGATTCTGACCTTGAATTTGCTGCATTGGAACAAGTCTTGGAGTACATGAATTATAGTAGTAAGTGGAGATTGTGGTGGTCTGGGCAAAGGGGAAATGCTGTTATCTATATTTAATATTATTTGAAGGGAGACTTTTTTTCCTAGTGATAAATGTTACCTTTGCATTTACTCCTTTACATTAAGCGCCTGTTAAAGGTGCTGAAGTTGTCCCTTTGAAACTTTGTGTTAATCCTGTATTAACATACCAAATTGCCTGCGATTTTCAGTTGCAATCATGGAATTAGTAAAAAGGTTATGTTTATCTTCTAATGTTTAGATGCTGCCTTTCCTGCATAGTAGGATGATAGCGTGACACTTTATTTGCATTTAAGAAGTTCTTGTAGCCCGTTAGTGGGAGAACTTAAGACTGAAAAATAGCTTGCAGATTTCAGCCTGTATAACACCACTTGTTTATTGTTGAGTACCAGTGTTGGTAATTCAGTCACACAGTAATTTGAGTGATCTTGTGTCATGTGTCATGCATGGCTTTTAAAGATCAACTTGTGATGTTTGAGAATAAATGAAATACAGACTAATTAAATGAATACAGCTGCGTAGTAACTTGGTTCCAAATATGCTGAAATGCTTTGAAGATTAATCACACAATTTAGTGACATGTCTGGTATAACTGTAACACTAACCTGCTTTATTTTTTATCTGGTGAAAGTCAAAGTACAGTATCCTGTGGTTTTTGAGTGCAAATTCGCTATGCTTAGTATCAAAATGACCTTATTCCTCTGCTAAAGCTAATGTTTTGGTTTTAGAGTGAAATTGTCTGCTTATTCTAGTAATGTTCTAATTTTGCTGCTTTGTTGATCTAGATTTTTGAGCATTGAGAGATATCGTGTTACTATAATTAATAAGAAATATATAAATATGGGAAATACTAGCAGTGTATAAAGGCACTTTTAGAAAAGGTATAAGACTCATAAAAATCGGTAATTTACGTTTAAAAATAATACAGTATATACATGCCTCATGATCATAAAGTGTTTATATTGGAAGACTTGGGGACACCTGCTTTATCCATTATGGTAAAACACAGTAAGCCTAAAACATGAAGAAAACTGCTCAGGAATTTCTAAGCTTGCAAGTAAAGAACAATAAAAAGGCATGATTACATTAATGCAGTTCTGTGGTCTTTTGGGGTAAGAGAGAGCTATTTAGTAATGTTACCTGATAGGGTGTTGCTGAAGTCATAAACAAGAATCAGAAGAGAGAATCTGAAGCAGACTAAATTTCTAGTTTTAAAAGTAAACCGTTTCCAACTAAACAAAAAGCTGTTGCTAAAGTAATGTTGTCATATCTTAATAGTCAGCTTTAAATGGAAAGGAACCAGTTCCTTAGATCTTCATGTGATCAGTCAAGCCAAATAGTAAAGATTAAATTTGGTACATGCAGTAAAAACCTAACTGCCAATTAACAAGACAGTGTAACACTGTATACAGCTGTTCACGCTGCACTGTATATGAGCTTTCATGTGCTAAAATGGTCAATGGTTAACAGTAGTGTGACTGAGAAAAGAGCATATTAAGTTAACAAAGAAGTTCTTATAAAGCGCAGAATGTTCATGTTGTGTTGCCATGCAGACAGTAAAAATTCTCAAGTTTTATGTTCAGATGAAAGAATCTTATGTGGAGACATAATTAAAGTCTTCGTTTTAAGTTTGAATGTGCCATGAAAGCTTTAAAAAAATAAATCAGGGGGGTAGTACAGATTTTGCTTCTGCATTCCATGTTACCAAAAGATTTGATTTGCTTTTAGATCGAAGCCCGGCATCTCCTGCAGACAGTATTGATGGAGTTGCTAGCCATTTTATCACAAAGAATTGTGAAACCAGCTATGTTGCAATTCTGGATATGGCATGGGCAATTAGGATTCAAAGACGTGGGCGTGTCTGCTTTAATGAAAATGTTGTTTTTGGTTGTAGACCCCTTACCATGTCAACCTTCTCCTGGCTGGCTATGATGACGATGAAGGTCCTGCCCTTTATTACATGGATTATCTTGCAGCTCTGGCTAAAGCTCCTTTTGCAGCACATGGATATGGTGCGTTCCTCACCCTCAGCATCCTCGACCGCTATTACAAGCCAAGTAAGTGGAGCCTGTGGAGAAGAAAATTCTCCTGTTACTGATTAATAACGTAAAGCTTTGAAGTGTGAGTTTGACGTTTGCTGAGTCAGGTGGTCCAGCACAATTGCTGTGGTGCTGCAGATTTGAACTTGACTTTGTTAGACTAAATGCAGGTTTAAAGATTGCCTTCTGTTTTTGCTGAAATGGTAATGTGAAACTAGACAACTCCTTGGTGTTTTCCTGTTCGAAGCATAACAGACTGTAAGTGAAGGAAGTTCCAATTTATTCTAGAACATGACTAGACTTTCCTGGACTGCTTGCTGCTAGTAGTCTGGTTTTAATAAATAGCACTTTGATAACTTTATCTTCCACTTGCTTTTCTGTTGCTATGATAAAGATTTTCCTAGAGTATCAATCTTCAAAGTGCAATCCCAGATCTTTCTGCTCCATATCTTGAATTGGATATATCAGTTAATATACAGATACCAACATATTTGTATGATAAATTAAAAATATACAGGTGAGAAGTTATTTCTTCCTAGCAAGATTATCTCTCAGCTCTGAAGCGTTGATGAAGATCAATTGGTTTGTTTTACAATTTTATCCATATGGTAGCTGTTGGTCATAATTCCTGTATGTCTATAACTGTCTAAAGTCTTAATTTTAGAATTGTGATCCAGTTCTTACACTGCCAAAAAATAAACATGGCTCCATCCCCATTTTACAAAAGAGGAAATGTACTAAGCTGGGACTATGGTTAATCTGACATTTTTGGCTTTAGCCACAAAACTGCTTTACTCCTTACGGTGTGCAAAGCCGAGTTTAATTTCATAGCAAAGATGTTGACTTGGTAATCTTTTCATCTATCCACCGCAAGAAAGAAGCTATGACCAGGCAGCTTTATTTTAATGGGAGTTCTTCCTGAACAATGAATGCGAGTCTGGAACAAGCTTTAGAAATAAGTTTTTAGATCCACAGAGCTTAACTGCTTCCTAGCCATGTCTCTAGAAAATGATAGTACTGCATTTTTACAACTTCTTGTGAAAATAAAAGCAGTGAACTGCAATAGGTTGTCATGGCTTGTCATCCTTACACAGTCCTGAATTTTTTATCCTAATGTGTGAGAATAGCAGGGGCATCACACACGTGCCTTTCCCATTATTAAAACTAATACCCAGCAGGGAACGTAGCACCAAAACCAATCTCCGCCTACTGTCACTGACTTGCAGCCGGCTGCGGACAGATGGAGCTGATTTAAAACTGTAATAAACTCGAGGAGAGAGAGACGGCTGGACTTCTCCAAAGCCTGGTCCCTGGCCATGGGAGGCAAAATTCCGTCATGCTTCCCATTCAGTGTAACAAATTGATTCTCAATGGCTTGTTGCAGCGTGAGTGCTTCAGCGCAGGACGTACTCAGTACATCTGGAAATTGTTTTCTGTGAGCTGGGAAGTAGAGTTTTTGGTGCTCAGCTGAAAAGTTGTTTAAATTTAATAAAGTTTCTGTTGAGAGAGATGGCCTCTAATTAAATCAATCTGTGGATGTTTTGTTTCAGGTATCACACGTGAGGAAGCTGTGGAGCTCCTAAAGAAATGTCTAGAGGAGGTGAGTTGCCAAACTTGGGCCCTTGTGAACCTGAGAATGGAATGTTTGTTTGCATTCATTTGCTGATATTTTCCTGTTCTTGTTGCATTTTGGCTGTCTTTGCCAGAAGGGATAATAAATGCATATTGACCAGATGTGGAATAGCTACTGAGGAAAAGGATTTGTGGGTGCTTGCATTGTCTTAGCATGGTTCACATGCTCCAGAACATAAACTTTAAGCTTAATTGCTTTCTTTACTTCTGCTGCTTTTATGCTTAGCATAATATTGATACAGACTGTCTTTGACTTTCTTTTATGTTGCTTCTGAATGTAATGCAAGCATCCCTCTGTTACTTGTATTACACTTAACTAGTATATACTTCCAAGTGTACTTCTCTTCCAGCTTGTGAAGTGATATCTAATTCTAATTGGGGTGAAGATTTGACCTTAAAGTTCATAATCAATTTTAATGTAAACATATCCTTTCAGACTCCAAGGCTTTTATTGTAGGAAAACATTCTCTGTCCTTGTCTTTGAATTTAATATAATTGGGAAGAAAGTTCTAGGGAAACATGGGAAACATTACAAATAAGTATTCTAAAGAGGTTCTATTTAAAGAATCTTTTTGATACATACACTGTGCCCGAAGTTGTAGCCCACTCTGTCTTCCTCCTTAAGTGCCTGTTATGTTAAAAGGCTTTTGTGTTTTGTACCTCCAGCCTAGACTGGTCTAACAGGGCAAGTATTAGAACAGAAACTTGTACCAAACGCTTCCTGAGTTGTGAAAACCACCTTAGTTCAGGTCACCAGGACTGTTAGGAACAAGAACCAGGATGGAGATTTTGATGAGCAACAGCATATTCCTTAAATTATGCCCTCCTCTTTTAAGCTTTGAATGAACCTCATCTCCTTTGTTTTATTTTTGTCTTTTGAACAGCTTAAGAAGCGCTTCATCTTAAATCTGACCTCTTTCAATGCCCGGTTCATTGACAAAGACGGCATCCATGAAGTGGACAATATACTCCTTCAAAAAGCAACGTCCTAACCCCTGAGATCTTTCTTCAGCAGTCTTCTTTTTATGTTCCGTTTTGTTTTTAATATTCATTTGAAGCACCCAAGTCATGTACTATGCTGGAAGATTGAATAAAGATTGACATTTATATAGCCAGTTCCATCTTTTGATTCCACTTTGATTCCACTGGTCCTTCCTGAGAGTATTTAAGTAAATCCGTCTGCAATGAAGATGAAACGTGATTTATTGGTAATTGTGGCATGTTCAGATTACTTTATTTGCTATTCTGAGATGTTTTCACTTCCCCCTCTTAAGTTTTCTTATGGGTGGGGAAAACTAGTATTATATTTTTCTAGAAGAGAACTTGCTGTCATCTGTTCTCACACTGGGTATTAAAGCTCAGCAAACAGCAGACAAGTGCTTTATGCTAAACATAGCAACATCTATTTCATCTTTCCAAAGATCTCACTACTGTTTGCGTTATAAAAGTCTGATTTTCAAAGACTTAATTTTGCTTTTGTTATTATTGGTTTCAATCTAATCCAAGTGGAAAGTAAGGTTGTCAATAAATAGAATGGATTTAAAGATACTAGTGTCACTTCTTACTCGTGTGGCCATAGTTCTGTTACTGGGAAAATATTCTCCTGGCACCATTAGGTCATAGCTATATTAAGTATTTTAAATATAAACTGACTTACTGTGTTATTTAATCGTTTCTACAAGTTTAATGAAAAATATAATTCCAGTGCTTTTCATAAATCTTAGGATTATTCTTATCTAGCTAGAGCTTTTTCCTTGAGAATAATCACTGATCTTGTCTGGGGTCTAGATGATGCTTCCATATTAAAACTGCAGTCAGCAAACATCCTTAGATGATTTTTGTGTGGCTGATACTTACAATCTGCACAGAACTGATTCTTCTGGGAAGAATTTTCATTGAGACCAATTCCCTGCTTGAAATTGTATTGAGTTAACCATTAGAAATGCTTTGTTTGGGTGCTTACTTTGTTTGAAGAAGTTTGGAAAAATAATCTTGGATGCGCACAAGATTTTATGTGGACTGTTAAATGTGGCATGGCATAAAATCCAGGTTCTCATGCTTGGGAAAGGTAATGACAGACCTAATGGTTTGTTTGTCAGAACTTTTTTGGTCTTGCTCAGTAGTGCATTTTCAGGGCACTTCCATTTTTATTCTTTGTGTAACTGAGACTAGGTGTGACTGAGCACCGCTGCTCCTGGTGCCATACGGGTTAACCCTGAAATCCTGGCTCACTTGAAGGCAGTTGTGAGAACCCCACGATTTCAGTGGGTACAGAACGTCAGTCTCCTTAGAAAGCTGCCAGTCTTAATGAAGTATTCCCGTATTATGGAACATCTGAGAACTGGATTAGAGACTGGGCCTTGCTTAATGTCACAGAATAAATTTGTGACTCTGGTGCCTTAACTCATCCTGCCTCTAAAGACTGTGCTTACTTAAATCTAATTCTGAAACAAAGTCTCATCAGGCTTTGTAGTGTTTAATTGTTTTCAGAATGAGTAATTATTGGTTCTTTCTGTTGCAGTCATGGCTGCAATTGCTTTTATTTTAAGCCAATGGTATAACTGAAACATTTCACGAAATCTGACTCTTAAAACCCATCTCAAACTTTTATTTTTTTTTATGCTAAGGAAGTCCCTAACAAGATTTTCTCCTGGCTGGTCACATTTAACATGAGTAGTGTCTTTGAGTGTTCCAGTTCTGTGATTGAAATCTCACCCTTTCATGTTGCATTAATGTATTTATTTAGCTTAATATGCAACATCTCTAATTTATTTTACCACTGATGTTGAATGTTTTTGCAGGTTTCTTGTCTCTCTTTTCAGAGTCATCATTGCAGAGTGACTGAGCTGATGTGATATTTTTGTCACTGCATAGCAAAGTAGCAATGCCTCCTTATTGGATGCATTCATTATTTCAGACACCAAAACTGGGGTGTGGTGCTAGAAGATCATGTTAGTCTGGCAGAGGATCTGCCTGGAGTTTTTATTGGCACCTATTTGCATGCAGGTGATTAATAAACATAAAACACTTATTCCCCTGCAAACACCCCTGTTGGATTCAGGTTGGAGTGGAACATATGTTTTGCCTGAGGGCAGGGACCAGGATCTGAATCCTCCATTGAATGAAAGATACCAGGGGTTGCATCAGAAGCCAACAGCAGCAACCTCTAGAAAGGAATAAATACAGCAAAGCAGTAGAACAAAAGAATTGGCCCACAGTGAAATTGATCTCTAGCCTCTAAAAAAGAATTCTCTCAAGGACTTCCCAAGAATTATGCTTTTTAAGGAAAGGTCTAATACTTCTGCTGTATAACTGTGGAATCTTTTACGGGTCTATGGTGTTGATCTAAAATTCAGAAACATTCAACTTTCCATTTTCTGGTTGTAATACACGGAATCTCTTTTGGGGAAAAAAAAAATGTTTTAAGTTTCTCACTAAGGGGAAGAGAACCTCTCACCTGCTTCACCTTCAGGGCTAAAGCTTTTGGAAACAACATTTTTTCCTAAAACCCTGGAATACCTTCTGGGGACAATCCATCATTCCATTTGAAAAGCATTTGTTTATCATGACAGGCCTCTCATTCTAAGAAATCTCTGAAAGAACTGAACACTGCAAAAAGGTACTGCTTTCGGCTAGTATGTTTTTGGTTCTTTATGTTATATATAAAAAAAAAGTTGTAAACCAAGGTGACATTTGCAGGGTATTGTTGTATCCACAGTGAGCTGGTCTGCTTTGCTTTGGCTGGTAATTCTCACCATATGTTTTCCTACCAAAGCCTCAGGGCCTAAAGAGTTAACAAGGCACTTTTTCTCATTTCGGGTTTCCTGTTTAAAGACAGTCCTTTCCTGAGCGCTGTGCATGCAGCAGATCATTGCACCAGCTCATCCCTTCAAGAGCTGGGAGATCAGTTTACAAGGGAGCGGAGCCCGTGCGCCTTAGGCCATGCTGATGTTAGGAGTGCTTTGCTGAAAGAAGTACGTGAGGTAGGTGCGGTGCTCTGGGTCTGGTCTGTGCTGCAGGAGTTGGCTTGTATGAGCACTTGGCTTGTATCAGCAGACCCTAGCAGAGGTGTAGTTCATGCAGTCAGAAGATGCCATTGTTTTTTTTTTTTTTTTTTTTGGTGTTAATTATGTGTTTTCATGGAGGAAAATCTGCATTTCCTTGTAAAGCTTCACGCATACTAGATCCACGTTAGCATGGGGAGTTCATTGGTGCTCAGACAGCAGGCTGGCATAGTTGTACTTAGCCAAAGTTTGTCATGTCTTCAGGACAGGTCTGCATCCCTAAAGCTGGGAAGGTGGCTAGAAGCCTTCCTGAGTGGTGGAGCTTCTCCCCACAGGAGATGGGGAGTGACAGCCAAGCAGAGACAAGCAATTAAAAGCAGAAATCATTGAAAGGTAAAACTACCACCCCTCTTGCTGTATTTAGCCCTTATGTAGAATGACTGGCGGCAGTGAGTGCCCTCAAGTTGTCCACCAACAGTTTCCTAGATTGCTCCAGTCCCAAACATCTGTGACCCCATTCACTTAAACAAGCAGAGAAGCTTCACCCGTGGGAAGGTGAGATGCTTTGTACAGGGACTGCCTTTTCTGTGCAAAACCTGTTGTGTGTACACTCTGCAGGTGTTTTTGTAGAAGCCAGTGAAGCCAATATAGAAACTATGCAGCAATTACATAATCAAGAAAATTAGAACTAAGGCATGTCTGGAGCTATTCTGTCCAGTATTCCCAAGCAGTCTTCTGAGTTTGACTCTTGTCCATAGTGAAATGACGAAATGGTCACTGGCAGGAGCTGATCGCAACAAAATGGAGCTGCCAGTTTTCAGAGTGAAGATGTAGGATGAAGGATGAGAAGGGAGAGATCTGGTTAAACTCCCAAGGATGTTTTAATTTGCTTTTGTCTCTAGCTTTGGCAGTAGGTTCCTGTAAGAAGTATTAGCAGATGCCAAGGCTGACATTACGGAGTGTGTTCGTGGTGCTTAGGATTTTGTTGATTCAGTTTTCCAAGCTGAAGCAGGGACAGAATATTTATTTTGTATAAAATAGTTTGAGCTCTAAGGATGGAAAAACTTCCTCTAATTTTGCTACCTGTCAAGCACTGTGTGAGGAAAAATGAATTTATCCTACCTGTAAAAAGCTTATCCTTCAAGCCATTTTAAATTCTTCAGAGGTTTAACCTCATTCAGAGGTTCCATATGTTGTTATCAGGCTGCCATCAACAGCCACTAAGTGCAGGAAATTCTCACGTGAGTGCTGATCAAACTAAACAGACTTAAGTTGTTCTAACAGATTTTTAAAAAAGCAAAATGGAAGTGGTGGAATTAAAACCCGTACAGCTTCTCTATTTTCCATGATCTTGGCTACGTTAGCTTGAACCTCTGCGTACTCCCAACCTGCAGAGGGCTATGTTAAAAAATAAATTAGTTGTCTTGAAAATGTAAAGTGACATTTTAAGTGTTTTGTTTCTGTGCTAATGTGCAATTAGGTAGTTATCCAATAAGCTTATTCATGTAGCCTAACTCAAGACAGCTGTGGGAGAAATAGAGAAAACCCTTTACTGTTTAGGAGTGGTGAGAAGGGAAAGGACACTGAAAAGGATCTGTTGCGGAATCACTAGTATGTTCTTCCTGTGTAGTATGGTAAAACGTTAAAGGTTAGCAAGTTTTAATAAAAATTAAGCTCTGCGGATCAAATCCATAGAGGTGAAACTAAAAGGTGGATAATCTGAATACCAGCAAGTGTGGTATAAATTTGGTTCTATAACTTAAGGGCAGGATAACTGTGATCTGCATGTTACAACATGGGGGCAACCAAATAATCCGATTGTCTGAAATGGTGACTTGACTAAGTGTGTTCTGACTTTTGCTTGATGTCATCAGTACTTCGGTGTTTATGCACAAACATGAAAATTGCGCATCTCCTTTAGCTAATTTACAGAAGATGGGCACCTCAGGCTCAGTTGTACTTTGTAGAGAAAACCTGTGCCTCTCAAGAGCCTCTTCCATTCAGCAGAGGGCAGTGATCTTGCATCCACACTGTCTCCTCCTCGCAGACTTGTTTGGCCTCTTCATCTCTGTGCAGATCATCAGATGGTCACAGAAACTCAGCACTATGGAGAACAGGTCAATACCTTGCACAGCAGTGGCAGGTAAGATGTACGGGGTTCTCTTCCCTTGGAAGAGGTACATCTTTCACCATGTCGGACAGTTGTCCTGTGAAACAGATGATATCCATGTCTTCACAAGCAGGGAAATGAAAGCTAAGAGCTGGTGACTTGCCAAAATGACCTAGAAGAGTAGCTGGAATCCATCCACTATTAATTAGTCCAAGCAACAACGAGCAGAGAAATTAACTTAAAGTACATCTTCAGTGTTACTTAAGACAATGCCAGCCTTCATTGCAGACTGCTCTTGATGTCTACTACTAAGTGCTTGAAGTGAGGATGCTTACAGTATGTTATTGTCAACAGTATGATGAGAAGGAAAAGATACAACAAGATGTGATGCTATTTTCAAAGAATCTTCTGTGGTCCCATAGCCGCTCCCCCCCGCCCCGGGGCCCGCCCCCCCGAAAAAAAAAAAAAAAAAAAAAAGCCTGAAATGGCTCTATTGGGATGTGGAATATTGTAACATTTATCTACTTTTACCCAACAAATGTGGTGAGTTGAGGCCATGGCTGAAAGATGCCATTGTAGTGCAGAATGAGTTTAGCAGAAAATGCACGTGTTTTATATAGTTAAATGTCCACAGTTGGGGTTTATGGGCATCAGAACCTTTGAAGTACATAACCAGCCTGTGGCATCTGGGAGTTGGGAAGACATTTCCTAAGCTGTCAGATCGTTTTGTGGGTGTACTTTTTTTTTTTTTTGAGCAACATTTTCTTGAATCTTTGAAGCTTCTGTTACTGGGCAAAGGCAAGTACAGGATTTAGTTCTCCAGGAATGACTCATTTCTAATCTCATTTAAAAAGTGAAAGTTCAAACATGTTTCATTTCATCCTTAAACTTGTGTAGCTCTCAGTGGATACCTTCAAGAAGAAAACAATTAAAAATGGGTTCTAATTTCATTTGTCTTGCAGAATTCACTCAAGGTACATGAGAAACCTATCCAAGCCAGCACACTTGGGGCTTTGGTCGGGTACATCTGATATTCCTAGGTTTGTGTATTAGTATTTACTTCAGTGTTTATTGCCCGTGCTTTGATGAAACATCAGGAAAGCTGGTTGTGTGAACACTGCCAGAGGTCAGCTTGCCTTCATCTCAGATGTTTACATAAGCTGGTTAAAGATTTGAGGTTAACCTCTGCTGATGTATTTAGGAGCTGTAAAGCCATACGTTTTTGGTTTTGGTTTCTATGCTGGCTCCAAAATTTGCAGAGAACTGAACCAAAAGGTTCTTTATGTTCAAAAGCTGTGAAAAAGCTTATTAACACATGGCGTTAATAGAAAAAATCTTTGCCCTGAACTAAAGAGCTTTTTTTTCCCCTCATAGCTCTTGGATGAATTACTCCTTAACTCATTAGATTCAAAGGCACAATGCGTTTATGTATACTTAAAGCAGGAATGTTCCTTTATTTTCTACCTTTTCATCAGTCTTTGGGCATTACCAAACAAGACCTAGAGCTAGACCTAGTTTAGAGATTCTCTAAATTGTTCATATTCTTCTTCCTAATTTTGTGGAAGATGCTCTGTAGGTTTCCTACCTCTTTTGCGATGCCCGGGCTGTGATGGGCTGCCTGACCCTCAGGGTACAGATGTGCTTTGTTCCTGTTTTGGCTCCAAAGATCAGTCCCAAAGATCTCCTCTCAGGGAGATCCTGAATGTGGCGCAGTGGAAGTTATCTGTGCTGGAAGACCAGGCTGATTTAGCATAGTAATTAGTGTTCAGGAGGCTCGCAACAAGGACCGAATGAGCAGGAAATTCTGAGAGGTGTAATATGGTGTATGACGAGGCTGGGGGGGAGGGAATGAAATGAAAATGGGTCAGGAGTGGGAGGCCTGGACGGAAGCAATTCCCTGTGGTGCCAGGATCCATTTAAGATTCAAAGCAGCAGCACATTACAAGGAGGGAATAAGAAAGGCTGTTTTCGTTGTCCGAACTCAGCAAACTGGCCTTTCCACTAGTCTCGGCAGCGCCTATAGCACCTGCAGCACGGGAACATTTGATATGTATTGCATCCCTGCTGGAATGCTTTTCTGCCTTTGTTTTTGCCATGAGCCAACAGACACAGCAAAGTAGAATGGGGATCCTTAAAGGAGGCTTTTAAAATATAATTGGAAATAAAATAAGAAATGTAAAGTCTATCTTTGAACCACCGTTGAAATGTTGTTTTTGTCGTTGTGATGCTAGACTTGAATTACCTGAGTTTGGATCCCAGCTTTACCCTAGGCTCCCTGTGTCTCTCTCTGCAAATCACTTTAACTGCATGTCAGGTCCCCGTTCTGTGAGATGCAGGTAATCCTCTCCCTTTCTGTAGGCAAGGTGACAAAGGAATTTTTGGGGTAAGATGACTTTGTACAGGGCTTAATACAACATGGATTTGATTTCTGGTGGGACAGCAAGGTACCACTGGAGCACAAATGTAACCCTCCTGAAACTTAAGGAGCCAGATATGCTGGTTGTATGAGATTGAATGAAACAGTTTCATAGGAAATGCTCCTTTTTGAAAATATTTACTGCATGCTGAGATGTAAATCTGGGAGAAAAGAAATGTGCCTGTGCAATGCAACCTGCATGGGAATTAGAGAAGTCCTCTCTTTACAGTTCTGTGTAGCTTTAAGAATGAGTGACATCTCTAAGGTCTGATAAAACTCTTGTGAAATACAGAATAAGAGCATATAGTATTTCAACCACTGGTGGTCTGAAGCTCATCCAGTAAAAAACAACAACAACAACAACAACAACAAACAACCCTCCATGGATCCATTTTGACCAGGTCTGTAGCAGAGTGCAAGTTTGCCTGTGGAAGAACATGGCTTGCTTCTTGCAAGATGTACTTGAGAATAAATAAATCCAAGACACCATTGCAGAATTAGCAGAAACTTATCTATTCTGTGAGATAAGATAGAACCACATAGAATACAAGAAAACTTGAACACGGACAGAGGAGGATGGTGACTGATTATCTTTTATGTTGAGTGCAGGTCATTCAGGAATGGAGTCATACCAAGAAAATGCTGCCTTGTGGGGATTCTTTAACCAATTTCAGGCTCTGTGTAGTGGAAAACCTCAGGAGGGGAACCCAAGACAGCACTGTCAGTCCAATCATCAGGTGAGAAGACTAGCATCCAGACACAGCTCCATGTGCTGAAGATCTTCTGAACTTGGAACAGTAGCTTGATCTTTCTCTGAATTCATTTCACACCTTAAAAAAGCTGAGTTGTCTTCATTTAACAGATCTTTGGCTATAAACTTTACTACTAAAATGAAGCTATCCTTAAGGGAAATACTTCCGAGTTTAAGGATATAATTTCAACCTTTCCTTTGCTGGGAAGAATCAAATAGCAAGAACCTGAAGGTGTCAGGATAAAGCTTACAGAGGAGCCATCCACAATAATGCTCTCATCGTTTTCTCTGCCTGCCTCTGAGAGAGGTTACTGGGATGCTTCAGCACTGCGATTATGGGGTCAAAGCTTGGGTGTGCATTCAATGTCTGGAATTATTATTGCTATTTATGATATCCTACTGAAAATGCAGTGATGCTCAGGTGGCCACAGTGGGAATTCTTTGCGCTACGAAGGAGGTCAGGCAGGAAGACCAAAATGATAGCTTCTGGCTCAGCATGTTTGGATTCTGTGTAATCACTGGGTTTAGACTGTTTCTCCTGAAGTCTGTTAGGATAATTAAGGCAATAGTGGTATGCTGCACACAACATTGTCTAGGCTGCTAAATCAATAATCTCTAAAGCGAGCACTTTGTCTCCCTTGCAGATAACATTTGTTTTACTGCCTGATTTGAAAACATTCTCATTTTGGATGCCTCGATTCAATTGCATTAATAGGAAAAACTTCCCTGCTCACTGTGTGGATCCTTGGACTGTATAAGTAAAGCCCAGAATTTAATGGACTCTCTCATATATGAAAGAATGCATTAACTACAGGTCAGCAAAATCTGTTTATTGTGTTGTTTTAGTGTGGAGAGCTATTATTATTATGTTGCTTTTAAGGTAGCCTGCTTAAAGGTAATTTAGCCTGTCCAAAGCCATGCAGAATGCCAACACATAACTTCTGCTTGTTTATGTTAATGATACAGTATAGAGTCACAGTTCAGTGTTAACCTCAGTTTACCCTTGGGATAGCTGACTAGTAGGGAATGAAGAGTTTTTGTAAATGTTCTTTCTCTTTTTCACTTGTCAAGGATTGTCATGTGGTTTTCCTGGACTTGTCATCCATTCAAAATTAATTCAAAATAATCTTTTTTTTTCAGTTCCCCTTTAGGATTGAAATTCCACAGTGTTCTATAATGAGGGTAGAAACCATGAGCCTGAATCTATTTTTACTCCTTGACATAATCCTACGTCTTTTCCCACGATGATATTTGTAATCAGTGTGGGAATTTATTCCGGGGTGGAGCCCTGAATTGTGTAAAAAGCCTTTCTTTTAGGATGGAAAGGCAAAGAACACACCAGGGGATGGCCTTGTTTGACAGTGTCCCCAGGAGGGGTACTCCAACACTAATATTTTACTAACAGGAATTGGACTGGCACAACCTCTGGAAGTTATGCTCTTCTCAGGTGTCTCTGTGGGCATAAAAAGTCCAAAATTTCTAGTCCTTTTGGGAAGTGGGAACCTCAATGCCTTCAGAAAAGTGACCTCACATGGCATGTCTCCACTGTCAGTCTTGAGCATCTGTGGCAGAATCACCAAGTGAATCCAAATCATCAAACTTCCTCGCAATTACAAGGTAATTGGTGGCATCCCGGCCTTTCAGGCACCAGACTGTTAAACACCTCATCAAACATTCAGAAGACTTGCAGAACCCAAAGAGGAAAATGAGGAGGGAGGTATTTTTTCCACCTGATGGACATGGTATGTAATTACCTTAGGCATATCCTGATTCTCTGTCTGTATTGCTCATCACTGCTATGTCTAAGAATTACTTGATATTCAAAGAGTGCCCTAACCAAGTCAGGTTTTCATAACATGATTACATTATGAATTTCACTCCTGTATATTACAGTGTGCACACATACACTTTCATCATGTATTGGACTGCAGTTTGTGCTCTGATACCACGCACCACAGGATGTCTACAAATTGAATTATTTCAGGATAGTTATGCTAAGTAGCTCCATGCAGGGAAACCTGTATTCTAGCACAAAAGCACCTTGTTCTCCTTTATCGTAATCCACGTTTAAAATGGGTTATGATGCAGAACAGGCCACTCCTATTTTGGAATAATTTTGTGTAGGAATAGCTTTTGTGCTTTTGGCTCACACCCTGCATTAGCCAAAAGAGCTTTGAAGTGTAGACAAGCCTCTAATGTGTCTCTAGTATTTCCATTCTGCTCCCTGGCTCCTGCCTGTTCTTTGGCTCTTCCTTTGGGAAGGTCCAGAGCAAAACCAAACCTGCAGAGCCCGTCATTTAGGTCTTTGTTTTTATGAGCTTCATACCAAGGGACATTTCCAAGCTGATTCCCAATTTCCGTGCATCATTAAGTTTTTGAAAGGAGTATTTAGACGCAAGCTTCTGAGACTGAGCCATCTCCACAAATTATATTAGTACATAAAATGTTTCCTTTCACGCTTTGCTGAAAGGAAGGTCCCTCTGGAAGTCTGCGGTTCCCTTTAGGACCATTTGGTCACTTCTCTATTATCATCTCTTCTAAAACCACCTATCTTCCGTTTTGTGAAATGCCATTTACACGTCTGCTTCCATGGATTGCCAGGGCTGCTTGCTTGTCTTCTGCTCACTTATTTAAGCCAGCTGCCTGTTTCGTTTGGTGTCTTGTCTCTAGTTTTATGTAGCCATGCCCGTCCCATACTGCTCTTGTCCTCTATAAGCAGCACAGCTCTGACCCGTTTGATTTGCTCTTTCCTCCTGCAGGAATCTGCTCCCATCTGCTATCACCCTGGCTGCTTTTCTCCATGGCTTTACCAGTCGGGCTGGCCAGATCTGAGAGTGGCATTTGAGACAGAGGAATACTGCGCAAGCACAGGTTTGTGACGCAGTATCCATTTCCTGGCTTCGTAATCCTTTTCTAACAGTTTCCCTCATTTTATTTGTATTTTTAGCCTCCTGTGAGTTCATGAGGTGGCTGTTTTTGGAGTCCTACCCATAACAGCGCAACAAACGTAGAAGCTAATTTAGAGAGCTTGATTGCATATAGGAGGGTTATTTTATCAGCTAATTTATCACTCACTTTCTTGATACTATGAGGTCCTTCTACAGACAGGTTTAGATTTGACTATCCCGAGTAGTTCTGAAACATCTGCAAACTCATCATTTCACTGCTCATCTCCAGCACTACCAGAGGCGCCGGCCTGCTCAGCTGCTGTGACTTGTGAGGTCAGGGCATGAACGCCAGCTCCTGTCATTCCCTGAACTTTCTATTTGTTGACTGCACAGATCAGTCAAATATCAGCCATGGAAATGAAGGAAATAGGTAGGTTTAAGAAATATCAAGTACAACCACAGCGGCAGAAGGATCCTTGTTAACAAAGACGATGGAAGTGCTTTCTTCAAATAAAAAGAGGTTTATTAAGATAATGAGAATGACACTGTGGTGTGGGTGTTGTACATCTATTGCAGCATTAAGAGAAACAACAGCAAGTACAAAATCCTGCAGAACTTCTATAGTCATTATTATCACAGCCTATCTTGTCCATGCTACAGTTTTGTGTATCCAAAACTTCATTCCCATTTCTAATGGCAGAAAAACCAGAGACTTTCATCTTTCAAAAACAAAACAAAAACAAAACAAAATAAAACAACAAAAAAAAAAGATTCAATTCGATATAAATAACTTGCACTGGACATCTTAAAACTTTCAGATTTAATTACACATAAATAAATATATACAGATTCAGAACAGTTCAGTTTGGCCTGGTTCAAGTTCTGCTCCTTGTGCTTTATTAATTATTATTATTATTATTAATTTTAGAAACTTCTGTGCTGTTATCTGTAGGTTGTGGAGTTGTAATAAGTCCCGGGTATGACTTAACCTGCTTTATCCCCTGCAGTAGCAGTCGGAAGCTCTCCGCGGTCGGTTCCTGCCCTGGGAAGGACCGGGGTGAGGTTTGTTCCTCCCCTCGTGGCACGGCTCAGGGCTCCACGGCCCTGGGAAACCCACGAGGGGTCTGTTTGAAAACTGTAAACGAAGTCTGAAACTGCTTCAAATCCAAAGCAGTTCTGCTGGCAATTTTCTCCTGGCCTGGCTTTAGGGCTGGGCTGTAGGTGGGGAAATTGGAAGGTTTCCTCTGTGTTTGCCTGTTGAAACCAGCTGATAAATCCAGGTACAGCCAGCGACCCAACTCCCTGCCCTCTTCTGCTCGTTCCTCTGCTCCTTGCACTGAGGAGGCCTCGTCTCGCTCTTCTCAGTTAGAACAAATTCCTGGAGCATGTCAGGATTTCGTTATGGGCTTTCAAAAAAATAAAAATAAAAAAATTGCACATGACTTGGCTTCCTGCATCCATGATTTAAAGGAAAAAAAAAAAAAGGCAAAAACCAAAAGCCATCAACCTGGCTTATTTTCTCATTCTCACTACGTCCATTAGAGTTGGTTTCTTCGTATTAAATTCTTTAAATCTTTTCTCTCTCCTATTTGCTTTACGAGTTTCATCCCGAGTTCAAATGTAGCAGTTCAGAAAAACGCTGCTGCCCTGGGTCTTCGTCCCCCCAAGCAGCGTTTAACCTTCCTATTGCTCCCGGGGAGCGCTCCCGCCGGGCAGAGGGAGGGAGTCGGCGCGTTATTTCCGATGCTTCACTTCCTTTTCTGACGCTTTGGAGTCTCCAGCCGTGTGCCCGTTCCCCGTGCTGTTCATGAACATTTTATCCAGCCCCTTGAGGGACTCCACCAGGTAGTTCTGGAAGGCTGTGAGCGCCGCACAGATGGCCGGACCCCCAAAGCCGTGGGTTATCAAGCTGAAATGAGTCAAACAGCTCTGGACACCTGGCTCTAGGATGAGGGAGGGGCGGCTGTTCCCCAGCGGTGAGCGGTCCTGGGCTATCAAGTCTGCAAACTCTTTACAAATTTGCCTGAAACAGAAAGGTTCGCGTTACTATGAATGCTGCTGGAAAGCTGTGGGGGTGTTTGGGGTTTCTTTTCCTGCTCCTTGCACAAGCAGTTTTCTGCTCTAGCCCGCGGAAAGCCCCCACGTGCAGCCAGAGCTGGTGCAGCAGCTGCTGCTTCAAAGGGGCACGTACAGCAGTGCCACAGAGTTCCCTGGGGTTAGGTTAACCTCTCCCGTCTAGGAGCAAGCCCTTCAATCGGTGCTAATTATTCATCTTTCTGCGCGTTTTTCAGGTGTGGCTGTGCGCAGCTTATGAGACCAGAAAAGGAAGCTTTCGGGGCAGAAGAGGAAGCTTTCAGGGCTAACGCCGCCCTTCCCTTGCAGGCTGTGTGTACCTGCCACGCTGTGGCCGGGTAAGTACTCACTTGGTAGCCAGCAGCATGTTTTTCCTGGTGTGCAGCTCGGTGGGGTCGGAGTGCTGTCGGCACAGGTATTCTGCTGCCGCTTTGGCTGGGAATTCTGTTTCACACACGTAGCCGAAATCCCGGGCCAGGTGGACGGCCTCACCTACAAGCAGGACAGATTGACAAGCTGTGTCAGCACCTGTGTGAAAGGGAATGTTTTCCGTAGCAGCTTCAGACATTTCACTGACATGGCTCACGGGATTGCAACGCTCTCCTTTCTCAGTCACCACCTAAAAGCTCTCTCCACCTTTGGCTCTTGAGCTGGTGCAGAGACACCACTAAGAGTTTCTGGTACCCTTTGTAAAACAGTGAGTCCATACGGGTCTGACCGAACCCTCACCACCTCTAAACAGAAGCTGATCCTTTCCTTTGATCATTTAAAAGGTATCAAGCAGGTGGTGGCTGGCTTTGGGTCAGGACGTGTGACTCACTAAGCTGCTCTCCTCCAAAAGAAAGAACAGCAGGGGTGGTTCTGACCTGGCCCCTTCCCTTGCTCTATCTGTCTCTCCCCACTTCTTCCAAAATTTCCTGCTGCCCTCTCCAAACTGAGCAAATCTCAGACTAGTCCTAGAGTTTTAAATGGGTTGGAGGGTGCAAAGCAACCTTAGTCCTGTGACTGCCAGAAAAAAACAGGGATGTGAGGACGGAAGGAGCCGGGGGAAGGTGTTTACGTCCTCCCACAGCGAGCAGGGCCCTCGGGCTGGGTGTGCAGGCAGCATATTCATCACCCCTTGGAAATGCCCACCCATTGATGAAATTGATCCATCTCCAGGCGTCCCCGTGGAAGTAATCAGAGCTGATGGCAATTGATCATGCCCAGCACCCGAAATCCTGGTCGAGCAGGCAGAGCTAATTTGACTTGCCCCCTGCTGCTCACACGTATTAGGCCATCCATCCTGATAGCATTAACCTAGATCCCACCACAGCTTTCCCAGCTCCCAGAGCTGGCTCTGTGAAGCCATGTCACGGGGAAAGTGTCTGTGCTTTCTATATAGAGCTGATACTTTCCACTTTCTCTCTTCTTCCAAAGAAGCAACGGAGAAGGTAAACCTAGAGAATTGGAGCTGCAGTTGTTCGTATGTCAGAAAACAATCAAAACATACTGGCTGCTGAAAAACAGCCATTGTGACAATAAAAAAAGGACTGTATGACCTCATGGGGAGAGCCTGGCTTTATTTCCTCCCATGAGTGTGTGGGAATGGCTCAATGTTTTAAAGGCAATTCGGATGCTGGCTTACAGAGGCTTCAGCAGGGGGAACAAGCGGCCTTGGAGCCGGGAGCCTGCAGTCTGCCTGAACACATGCCTCTTTCTGAGAACTTGGGAATGCTTCTGAAGTTGAAACACAGCCTTCCTGCCCATCCAGGCCTGTGCTGGAGCTACCTGATAGGGCAGGTGCTCAAGAGAAGGCAAGAGTTCCCAAAGGAAGCTGCGCTTCTACCTGCGTGCAGCCCTTGTAGTGCTCCCTGAATTCCCAAGCCCTCATGCTCCCGCATCCATATGAACAGTTTTGGGTCTTCTGCGTAACAAAAAGTATATTGTTAGAACTCGAAGAGACCCACCTAGTGTTTTTTAAAAACAAACAGACATTTGGGAAAACAGAGAAAACAAATTAAAGCAAGGCAGCAAACACCCAATAAAGAGGGCCTGGTGCAGAGGGGGACAAGCCAGTTTCTGCGTGCTGGGTAATGACAAAGCACTGACACCTTGCTCTGCGTGAAACATCTCCCAGCACCATAACGCTTACTTGCAGGAGGAAATTATATCCATCAAGCACACATGGCGCCACTCTTTTATTTACTATGAGCTGGTAAGCAGCAACCAAAACATCGGCAGCCGCCTGAAATCAAAATGTTCGTTTCTTCCTTCCTTTCTTTCTTTCGTTCTTTTCTTTCTTCTCTTTTAATGGAAATCAGCCTTTCATTCAGCACAAACCAACTGCCCTCAGTAACAACCTCCGCCTAATGAAGCGGGTCATTTAATTTGCTGGCAACAATGGAAATGATTTTCTATTCAGAAACTGCAGGCAGCTGCCTCCAACACGCTGGGCTCGAGCACAATGGATTCCAAAGCGGGAAGGGAGTCGTGGCTGTCACTGCATTTGTTTGCTCCCCGTGCCCTTTTCTCCAACATCGTCAATTCCATAGTGCGAAAAGTAGGAGGGGAGCAAACGATCAGGCGGCTCCGAGCACCTCAAGCTGCACAGCACCTTTGCCATAGCTGCACCCAGCCCTTAACGCCACGCGCTGAGCTCAGCCACCACAAACTTTATCTCCACCTGCAAGACCTCAGAGCCGTGTGGCATCTCCTCCTTGTTTGTCCCCTGCTGTGCCAGCAGAGGAGGGCCTGGCTCCCATATGGGGCATCTCTTAGGGGACGCGAGGCAAGGACCTGTCCTGTGCAGCCCCAACAAAACGGGTCGCTGCTGCCCAGGGACAGCCCAGTCCTTGGGCACAATCACAGCATGCAATTTTGTGGCCCAAGAGGGCACGTGGTGCTACAGGACAACTGCCGGGCTGAAACCTCGGCAGCTTTATTCAAGCCTCTTTGTGTTTGGTTTCTGTGCTCTTGACTAAGTTTTACCAAAACTAGTTCCCAGAAGTGGCTGATAAATTTAGGCAGGGCCGAAAGGGAGCTTGCAGCTCTGGTGTTCCGCCCAGCTCAGGTCCTGAACACCTTTTCCAGGATGGGCCATGACTGGTCCGACAGAAATGTCTCAGTTTCAGAGGACAGACGTGTTTGAATCAGCAGGGAGACTTCCACGGGGATATTTCCAGTCTCAGTCGCAGTTAGTGGTGACCACTGCATACTTTGCTTTAAGTGCTCTCGTTTGTGGAAAGCTGCAAATGAAGGGTGTCGAAGTTTCGGCACTCCCGCCTTACGAGGGAGCGAAGAGACTCTTACCTTCCACCAGCGAGGTCAGCAGGGTGACGTTTGCAGCTTTGCGCCTTCCTGCAGGTAGGTTTAGTCCGATTTTCTCTAGCCTTTCCCTTAAACACCGACCCCCGTTTTTTGATTTTGCCCTGAAAAAAAAAAGGAGGAAAAACAATTGTGATGTAATTAAGGTTAAAATAACCGTAATTCCACTTTAAGCTTGTAGGTTTGAAGGGAAAGCAACAAAACCCTGTTCTCGGTAAGCCATACACCCACAATTTTTCTTCTCCATTAACACGGGATGTAAACCCTGGTGCAGGACACCAAGCTGGCTTCGGAGGCATCCCCTGCCCACAGCAGGGAGCGTGCTGGGGAGCTCCCGGCAGCGCCGTGCCCCTTACCTGCGCAGGACCCCGCCGAGGAGGGAGGCGTTGAGACACTCGGGGGGCGAGAGCCGTCTCTGCACCTCCCCGACGGTCACCTTGTACTTGGAGGTGGAGCTGAGCAGGGAGAGGCGGCCAGGCACCGAGCAGAAGACCTCGTTGGGATTCGTCACCCCTCCGATCAGGCCGTCTTTGTTCATGGACAGGGTGGGGATGGTGGTGCCGTTCGCCTTCGAGGGGATGGGCACTGGGAGACAAGGAGGGGAGAGAAAGGGAGACAGGGGCTGAGATGCCAGAGCTCGGGAAGCAGCTCGGTGGCTGCTGGCAGCTTTCTAGCACCCAGCACGAGCGCTGCTAGCCGGAGGTGTGAGCGTGGCTGCCTGCGATAGCTCGGGTTCGTGTTCTCTTCAATGAAGGAAAAGAGAGGTGGGGTTGATGAAACCAAACTAAAAAAGAAAAAGAATGGAAGAAGCCCAGGCTCTGCTCTCGCCTGCTTTCCCACGCCTCCCAGCTCTAGTGGAATTAAACCCGGGGTTTCGGGTTGGGCTCCTGGAAGACTAAGGTCTGCCCACAGCATCGGGCTGCGTCTGCTGCCCTGTGTCCCCCGGTGTGGGTGGCAGCGAAGCACTGGTCCTTCACAGGGGTGCACATTCCTCTCTCCTGGCCTGGGAAGCTGCTGCAGAGCATGAGCCCATGTCTGCATCCCACCAGCCTGCGTCCTCAGGGCTCAGCTCCCACCTTCCTGCCCTGCAGAAAGCCGGGGAGGTGCCGGCAGGGCTGAGCACCATGCCCGCAAACACCTGCTGTAGGAACAGGGGAAAGGCTTCGGCTTTGGGATTAGCCCCACAACAAGCCGCAGCCCTAAACTCTCGTCGTGCCGGGCTGAAAGGAAGCTTGAGCCGATCGAACGCGATTAATCCAGCACAAACTTCCTTTTGCTCAATGGACAGCAGTCGGTTAGCAGAGAAGTTAGGCAGGCAGCGGTGAACTCAGCACCACACCGGGCTGAAACGGGCACGGTTTTCCCATACGTCACCCCAGTGAGAATCGTTCTGAGACGCAGTAAAGGTTTATAGGTTCAAACTACGGCTGTCGCCCATGCCAAATCTCTTTTGGCTTTCATGTTCTGAAATTAATCACCAATTTAACTCTGGAAAAAAAGCAGGTTTTCAAAGAATCCAAAGAGGACTGCAAATGCCGTCGCTCCAGATCATTTCAGCCCTGGCATTCCTTGCGGTGCCTTGGTAATGGAACAGCTCGCGTTCAAGTAACGCAGCAGCGAATGCCAGGGTGAGATGCTGGCTTTATAAAGGAAATACACATGCCCAAAATGAAACAGAAAACCCAAAATTTAATTGGGAAGGCTACGTGGACTGGACCTATTAGTGGACTCTTACAATCAGCATATTGTAAATAGAGCTCAACAACTTGTTAGCGTGGCAATAAAAAGCAGCACATGGTACATAAAAATGGCTAATGTTTTAGGGCTGAAAGATGAATGGAAATGAGCTAAGGTACATTAAGTTCCCTTTAGCATGAAACTTGGGCAAAGTCAGGGGACTGAAGGGCAAGATGCTGGAGTCAGTAACTGCGGTGCTGGCATGTGCCACGACTGTGGCTGGCTGAGGGATGTCAGGGGAGGAACAAACACAGGAACATCACCACGTGACGGAGGAAACCAGAGACATTTCCAGGAAGCAGCAACTTCAAAGTTTTCTCTCCCAGTCCCAGAACAGGTTATATTTGTCTCTAAATTACCCTTGAAATAAAAAGTCAGAACATGTTTTGCAAATATCCATGCAGTACTGCAAAGGCATGTGTCACGGCAGGGCCAGGCACCCCAGCACGTGTGGCTTCTGCTGCAGTGGGGCCACCCTGTAACCAGACCCCTGGGGACCCCTGGGTTGCTTGCTGCACCACGTCTTTTATCAGTGCCTGCAGTGCTCTGCATCATTTATACACTCACACATTTGTGCATGCCTGGGATCATGCAGTGGTGTTATCCAAGCCTGCATGCATGGCCGGGGACCTGCGGACACACACCAGGGACCGAGCAGTCATGCAGGAGGCAGGCTCATGCTTCACCACATGTGCCCGTGAAATGTGGCAGCTGGGGAAGGAGGCAAACCTTGCTGGTGCCAGCAGCAAACACCCGAACCTACAGAAAACTGGCCTGGAGATCAGCCAGGTGGTACAGTGGGCACTGTGCTGCAAGGGGGCAGCTGTGGGGATGGGATGGGGCGGTGGGTGCAGGCAGCACAGATGGGTGCCGGTGCACAGCAGGGTGATGGCAGGGGGGACACGACACTTTGGAAACGTACTGGCCTTTTTTGGGATGACCCTACGGTCAGACACAAATCCCCCTGGAGAGCTGTAACCCAGAGTGACACCCCTCCCGCCCCCCGTGGTGCAGGTGATGCCCCGAGCAGCCGGACCACCCTTGCTGCATGCACCACGGAGCCACGCGGGCACCGGCCCCAAGGCACCTGGACCGGACTGTGCGTATCGGCATCGCCCTTCTGCCTCCAGGCCAAGCTGAGAGCATGGCCCCGTCGCATTTGGCATGAGCATGCATGGATGGGACAAGGGCAGAGCTGGCACCCTCGGCAGCACGGCACACCAAACGGCAAGGGGGAACGGGGCGGGTGGCAGCCCAGCATCACGCAGGCGTTAGCGGCAGTGCTGGAAACCGAGCCTGGCCTCTTGAGTCCTGTAACAGTGCTTCAGCCATTAGACAGTGTTGCCTCAATACAACAAGAATAAACATAGCCACGTTCGCCATTAATTATTAATTATTGTTATTTGGCCTCACCTGCTGTTTGCCTGGTCTGATCTGCAGCTTGTTTGCCCATAAACATGCTGCAGGAGGGAGACAAGCTACCATTAAAGCCTGACAGCTTTGTTTCCTTGGCTTTGGGGGAACCAAAATTGTCTCTTGTCATCTGAGTAAACCAAAAGTCCCCCTCGATCTTCAGTTGCTGCTTTCCCGTTCCCGCAAGCAGCAGGTGATCGGAGCACCTGAGCCAGCCTGCAGACAAGAAGGAAGCATGAGACCGGTGCAGGCGCAGCACCCGGCGCAGCGCCCGAGCGTGCCGGCCCCGGCGTCCTGCGGCTGCGGGCAGGAGCAGGGGACGTATCCAGCCCACAGAGGGTGCATGCGGGCGGCTGAGCCCTGCGGGCAGCACCCCAGGGTGCCTGGCACAGCATCACGCCGAGGTGTCACCTAAGCTACGGTGCAGAGACAGACACGGCTGGGGCAGGGAGGGGTGCTCATGACTGTTTCTGGGCACCGCGCAGGCAGGATGTGGGGGGAAGCGTTCGGTGCCGCCGTGTCCGAGTGGGACTGTGGGTCAAGGCATGGAGCTGAGCCCCCCGGGCACTTTGCAGGAGGCACAGCTGGGAGCAGAAATGTCACGTTGGTGTCACCGCACTGGCTGCCCCCTCTAAGGTCTCCTGGGGCTGGGCCATGGAGATTCCTGCCCTTGGCTCCAGGGACATTGCCCTTCCCTCTGCTCCCCATCACCGCGGGTGACCGGTCCCCACAGCCGGCAGGTATCAGCCACTGGCTCAGGCAGGCTGAGCGCACACTCACGGCCATGGAGGACGGAGGATGGAGTCTGGGACATAAACGTGCCCCTGAGGCTGCTCAATCCTACAAGTATGGGCCCACACATCACACACAGACCGGCAAGGGAGGACTTGGGTGCTCATGCGCAATCCGCGGGGGTGCCCAGGCGCTTTGCCCCCTCCAAGGGGCAGCTTGGGTGCAGCTGAGCCCACCCTGTCCCACGCCAGGAAGCTGTGACAGGCAGTGACAGGCAGGACATATCATCACTATTTCCTGATTATGGGGATATCAGCTGCCTTATCAGCTCCACGTGAGCTCTGCAAGCCTGGTGACACGTTGGTGACTGGAGGGTGAGGCAGGGGGCCCAAAGGTGGGAGCTGGACCCAGTGCTGGTGGCCTCTGCTCAGGGGCCTCGTGGTGAAGGCACAGCTGGATCTGGGACAGCGAAGGGCAAACAGCCATGCTGGGCTGCTGGCAGGCTGGTTTTCAACAAAAAATGTTCTGAATGTGTTGGGTTTTTGATAAAATGAACTGCTGATTGCCAGTGGGGTTCTGTAGCCCAGGGAGCTGGGGATGCTAGGGAAGAAACTGGGAGCCAGGGGTGAGTTACCAGAGAGCTAACAGAGTCTGCATGGGGAAGGGGGGACAAAATGTTTCTGCTCCCCAAAGCCCCTGGGTCATCGAGGCTGGTCTGCTGCCCTGCGTCCCCCTCAGCTTTGCTCGCCCTTTCCTGTAGCCGCAGGGATCTCCTCTCTCCAAGGGAGGGTTTTACTCTGCGTGTTGCTGAGCTCAGAATTTAGGCTGTTCCTTCTAACCCAACAAATCCAAATGATCTTGCTCCCTGCTGCTGACCCTCAGCTCCTTACACAGAGGGGAGCTCAGCTGCTGGTTCCCCCGGTGAAGCTTCAGCACCGCTCTTTGCCCTGGTGAGTGCCCAGTGCCGGGGACTCTGCTGCCAGGCTGGGGAGTGATGGGGCTGCAAGGAAATGCTTCCGGGCTGTGCAAGAGCATCCCAGGTATTCAACCAGGAGGGAAAAACTGAGTTTGAAACTTGACTGTGCTGACAGGGCCCTTTCCCCAAGACCTCTAAGAGTTTCCCGCAGCTAATCCCCAGCCCAGCGCTGATACAGGACCTGCCGCTTGATTCATTGCCTCGCTCCCGGTGCCTTGGTGAGCTGGCTAATTACTGCAGCCAGGGAAAACTGAGGCACAGAACAAGTTAAATCATTTACCAAAGAGCAGGCATTCGAGCATGATCTGAATGCACACATTTCAGGTCTGTGGGAATGCTTTTATAAGCAATCTGGGCTTGACGGCACTTCCTAAAAGTTGATCAATAGCCTTAGAAGGCTGATTAGGTATGTCCCGGTATGTCCCCTGCTTCCAGAGCACCAGAATCTCTTAAATTCCCTGAAATAACGCTGTATTTGTCACTGCATCCTCTTGTCTCATGGTGCCCTTGCATTCTGAAGTCAGCTGTTGAGGACGTCCCAGTGCCAATGAAAGGTGTACGAGTTCTTGTTGAAAGTGGTAAGGAAAACGATCCTAATTTCTTCTGTGGATGGCCACAAGAAGCGTTCCCATGAGGCTCACCATCACCTTTCAGGTTGCAGGGGAGTGCCACTCGCTGTGCATTGCGTGCACATTGCAGAGTGGCACCAGCCCTGCTGCAGCTCTGCGGGTAGGCACGGCTTCGTCTTCCCTGTGAGCCCAAGCAGCTTCTGATCTCCTCTCGGAGAGGCCTTTTTGTGCTGACTCGGATCTAGTTTGCCTTTTAAGCACACCTTGGGTGTAGCAGGCAGCGGAGATGAAACTCGCACAGCTCAATTTGCTGTGGTGTGATACCAAGAGAGTGATTTCAGGATAGCTCCTGGTTTCCCAGCACAGTGAAGGCTTCGTCCCTTCTCTTGCTGGGTGCATCCTGCTCCCGTGCGGTTGTCCTCCTGCCTCCTCTGTAGCCGAGGATTTGCTTTGTGGCACCCGTGGGTCACCTCCGCAGCTGGGGCTCCGCCGTCTCCGTCAGCAAAAAGGAGGCACCAATATCTACCTGGGATGGACGCTGGGATACACAATTAATGCTGGCCAAGTGATCCCTGGATGAAGGATTGCTCCCAAGGTGAAGCCCCTGGGTGGGAAATGCTGCCAGCAGGAGCTGGTCCGGTGCCTGAGCACAGGACGTGGTGATGCCTCTTGGAGCAGGGAGGCAAGCACTATGAGCGCAAGGCCCCAGCAGCTCCAGGGATGTAACAGGGGGGCAGACCTCGCTTCTTGGGGGGCACTGGGCAGTGGGGTGCAAGGGGAGAGGCCCCGGGGGCCTGGTGAGTGCCCAGCTGTGCAGCTGCTGGGTGGGAAGGAGTGTGGTGCCTTCCAGCTCCGGCCGAGATGTCCTGGGGGACTTTTCTGAGTTTTGGTCTAGTTTGCAGAGGTGGATCCTGCAGCTTTCTCGTTCCAGGTACAAAGAGGAAGGAGCAAAAGCAGAACGCTCTTCAGAGGCCAAGGAGCCAGAATTCCCTGCCTTTCCCTGAGGAGTTTCAGCATGGCTGAGCCCACAGCCTCATGCTCTGCTGCCTGCTCACAACTCTCCTTTCTGTCCATATTCACAAACTGTCTAAAACTACATCCCAACTCCTGAAAACAGCCACTTTTACCTGCAGACAGCCCCTTGCTGCCCCATGCAGGGTCTGTGCCCATGGGGACATCACCAGCCCCGCGGCTGCACCGATGCTGACTGCGCCCCAACAGCTTTTTTTGCTTTAAGGGGAAAAGAGATTTTACCTACAAAAAGAAAAAAAAAAACTACTGACTCATTTCCATTTGAGAAATGTGCTGCCTGCTTGCGAAAGAATTTGTAAGCAGGAAAATTTGTGGTGCTTGGAAATCAAATTGCTTTTCGTGCTACTATTTGCCCAGTTCCATTTCCAGCCAAAGCTTGGGGTGCTGCGAGGGGAAAAACAAGTCCAGAGGGAACATGCAAATCGCTGCCGTCTGACAAGGCTGTTGTCCTCCTTCCCTGGGTACATTACAGGTAAATCCTCCTCCCGAATCCCTGGGTGTTGGCGCTTTTGTTGCGACACCTCTTTTAAAAGCGGGAGCGTGCTGGGGCTTAGATCGCATTTTAAAGCGCTATCAGGTAACCCCTTGGGAGCCCACCTTGTAACTCAATTTCACATCTCCAGCCGCCCCAAAAGCATCTTGGCACCGCAGGGCAGCTCCGTGCCAAGGACACCAGCACCACACAAACCAATTTTGGCTGCTCCTCGCTGCAGCTGCTGACGTTTTGCCTTCCTGCCTCTTGCCGGCAGCAGGCGAGCCACGGACATCGGTGCCAGGTCCCAGCCCAGATTTCTGACCCTGCGGCTCTGCCCAGCTCCACGCGGTGTGGGGAAGCCTTGGCTGGCTGGGAAGCTGTGCTGGTGGGCAGCCCCTGATGAAAGGTGCTTCAAAAAAAGGCACGGGGTTAGCGCCGTCTTTCAGGAAGAGCGTTCAGCGAACTAATCTAGCCTTAGTTTGAATGTCTCTGATGTAAATTATACGACCGAGATACATACATAAAGAAGTGGCTGCATGTGGGTGTGAGCCAGAGGCGACTGCTCCTGCCGTGGCTTTAAAAGCCCTGTTTCGGTGAGGAGGTGCTGCAGAGTTCAGCTTCTTCAATTTCCTGGTGCTTCAGCGCAGAGGTATTTATTGATGGTCCGGGGAAGGAGGTCAGTGCCATCAGCTATATTTCAACCCCGCAGTCTGTAATTATCCTTTCTTCCCAGAGGGGATTATACAGGTATTTTCTTTATCTTGAATGCACAACCTGAATCGAGTCCCCATGTCAAAGGCAGCCTCTCTAGGAAACGCTGTAATCGGCTCAAAGGCCTTTTCAAATGGAAGGATGGAAAGAATCTTGTTTTTTATCTCGGGGCTTTGCAGATTGCTCAGCCCCGATAGGGAAATGGGCCTGGGACCCTCGAGAGGTGAGGGAGCAGAGGTGCAAGTCAGCAGCCCCAAACCATTCCCACGAGAAAGGTAATCAGGAGAGGCCCCATGCCTATGCAAAGCTCCCCCACTTAACATTTTGTTTCCAATGCAAATCAATACATTAAGTTATGAACTAAGTTTTAAGGTGCCATGTGATATTAACTGTGATTTTTCTTTCTGTTACAGCCACTGAAGTGCCTGCTGTGTCTCACCGGGCACTTGTCTGGTTTTGGGGAGTTTCAGGACAGATTGAAGAGATTCAACCTCCCTGCGGCTGCTTCATCATCCCTGTTAAATACAGCACCTGGTTACACATCTTTAAAGAATCAGCCAATCCACAGAATAACCCGAATTATTCACACCTTTGCAAAAGCACCCTGAGCTCCTTCAGCACCAGGGAGGGGATTAGTAACCAATTTGCAATTAATTATTCCAGCTCTTGCATTTCCCTGCTTCACCATTTATGCACAACTCAAGCTCAGATGCACTTGTTCAGAATCTTTCATGAATTTGGGAACAGATCACAGTTTGTTGGGAGTGCCACAAGTTTCCCTGCTGGGCTTGGGTTTGGGGACTGCATTGCACTGTCGGGGGAGCTTCAATGAGCACCTGAGGAAGCAGCCTGGATAAAAACCTCGGGAAGCAGCATTAAAGATTAAAACGTCCTCCTAACTCACGAAATCCAAGTGCCCAAAGCTTCCCAGAAATGAATGAAAAAGGATTTGGATGCTGGTTTTGAAAACTGAAGCTCACTTGCAGATATTTTCTGTCCCTGTTTTCTGCCATTCACTGGCAGAAGTGCTCTGGCAGCGCCGTGCCCGGACCCCTCCTCCACCTCTGCACCTCTCCCTGCCGCCTTTACGTGAAAAGTTAGTGCAGGGATTCAGATTATTTCACTTCTCCCAGTTCAGTATTTTTTTTTTCTGAATTTGCAGCTAAGCTCTTTCACATCTGAGCAAGAAAAATAACAACTATTTAAAATTCCGTTCAATTATTAACTGCTCTGGCCAAATCTAAGATTCTGCCTCTTTTTGTATAGTTAAAGCGCGTTTCACATCATGGAAATTACACAGGTATCGGGTAGGCAGGAAAAAGAACCGGGAGGCTGCAGAGCCCCAGGATTTAAGCAAGAGGAACTGGAAATCTGCACGGCTCCATGCAGCCGACAAGGAAAGTTTCTCATCAAACGTTGCCCCAGCAGCGAATGCTCCCGCCTGCGCCCACTGCACCGCTCTGCCCCGTAGCGTTCGGCATCACAGGTTTATTCATTTAGCAGCACAAACTCCCATTACATTTTGGCAACCAGTATATGGGATCTTTATGTGTTTAAACAGTATAATCCATTTTACAGTAACATGCTTGAGAGGTTTTCCCTGTATTCCCTATAGGAGCGCCTGAATTTGTGTGGCTTGGATCTACATAATCTAAAAAAGGAGAACAAAGATGCTGTGTCTTTTGCAAACGGCGGTGGATCCTGTGTAAGCCATGGTAATGTTGCTATCAATTTGTTAAAATGTATTTAGATTATTGAGGGGCATAAGACCCTTCAGCAAAGATTAGACATGAATAATAATAGGAAAATAATTCTCATATGGAACTCGCTGCCAATCCGCGGAGCATTTGGGAAGGTTTCCATTCGATTCCCAGACCGCAGCAGCGCACATAGGTCAGTTCACCTGCCCTTTTGGAGTCACTGGCTCGCCTGGGGAGAGCTCTTGGGGGAGACACCACTTCTTGGTGTCGCAGTGAAGATGCTTTTACCTGCCCTGCTCAGGGATGCCCATGGACTGTAAGGCCCCACACTGCTGAAAGGTCAGGCCAGGCGGCTGTGCTGCAGCAAGGTCACTGCTGGGTGCCAGGACACGGCGTGGGGACGCCTGTGTCAAGAGCCCTCTGCAGCAGCACGGGGACTATGACAGTGCCAGGGGGACCCAGGGGAAGGAGCAACACCAGAATCCTCCTACAGGGAAAACAGCTCCGGCTGGCCACAGAAACGGCAGCAGGAGAAATCGAGCTGGCCATCGGGATGGCATGCAGCCGTACCCGGGCTATTGCGGTGCAGCCTTACGGTGTCTGCAAACCCTCTGATGTTTCTCCAACGATTGCCCCAACTCCTTGCTAGCCTGGATCTTCTGCTTGAGCTGGGTGCTTGGAGCAACCTGGACACCATTGCTCAGATCCCCCACTCACACCCCGGCAACACCAAGACTTCAGCACCACTCTGTCCTGGTGCGCACCCCGGGGATGCGCCGTCCCCATGCAGCCGCCTCGCTGGGGACACTGCCGGGGACACAGCTCCTGTCTGACCAGTCCGGAGGGAACAGGGCCTGACCCGACCCCTCGCTGCCTGGCGCCTCGGCACTCGGGTGACTGATGCCAGATAAATGCCTGAGATAGAGGGCGGGGAGCCTCGGCCCCACTGGAATCCCAAGCACGCGCCGTGGACACTGCGGGAGCTGGGGAAGGTGAACCTGCATGCAGCTCCCCGTGTCCAGCTCCGGAGCCGCTGCCACAACTGAATGCTGCTGTATTTGATTGCAGAGGGTGGTTTGGGCTCATTTCTAGCAATTCTTCCTCATTCCCTACTGCTTCTCTGCTCTTCTCCTAGAAGCCCCAACACTTAACCTCTCTCTGAAACAAGGCTGATACCTGGATAGGGCAGAACTGGGCATGGAGCAGGGCACGGAGCCGAGAGCCGAGCATGCAGCAGCTCCAAGCATTATATCCACAGTTGCTAATTAGTTCCTCCATTAAGAATTAAAATAAACAAACAAATGGAAGGACAGCAAGAATGAGTAATTCCCTAGGATCACACAGGAAAGGGTGGGATGATTTAGTGGTTACGGCACTAGTCTGGGACTTCAGAGAACCTCGTTTAGGCTCTTTAACTAATTAAGACAGATTGCGCACATTTTTTTTCCTGAGATCACATATCTCAGAACATTACTAAACAGGGAGGAATGGGCTGCCTTTGCCTCTGCTCCACCGCAGTCGCGGCGTGACCCCAGGCACATCCCCGGCTGGCGACGCGGAGCCGGTCCCCGTGGGCATGTCCCACCGTGCTCCGTGGGCCGGTGTCCCGTGGGTGCTGGCTGGGCGCGTGCCTCCTGCACGGCCCCGGCTGCAGACCGAGGATCTCGGCGCCGCCTCCTTCGTGGGGTGTGCGTCACCGGGCCTGGCTTCCCGACCAAGCAGCGCCCGGGCGGTGGCTTTTTGGAGCACGTTGCAAGCAGGAGGCATCTGCACCGTGGCTGGAGGGCCACGGGAATGGGAGCTGCTGAGCCCAGCAGCCAAAATGGGTGCTGGGGGGTCTTTGCCTGCCCTCCCCAGACTGTCTTGCTGATGGGGGTTGTAGGGGGGTGGGCAGGAAGAGAAGGTCTGCAGGGCGAGTTGAGCAGAAAGGGCTTGATCACGATATTTGGGGTGTGGGGCACAAAACAGAGAACAGGAGGAGGTCACTTTGGTCTTGGCCAGGACCAGCGACTTGAGCAAGGAGCAGACAAAAACTTGATATTGCACTAAAGTGCCCTCGGGGAAGACCTTCCCAGAGGCACGGAGTTTTCCCCAGTGAAGCAGCTGGCAACTGACCGCGTCCCTACCCACAAGCAGCTCATGCGTGACCAGCTGCCGCCGTGTGCCACCAGCTCCCAAGGGCCCCTCGGCCCCTGAGCACGCACGGTGGCTGTGCCCTGCCTGCCCCGACAAGCAGGGGCTGCAGTACCCGAGCTCATGGCAAGCACCTGGGCTGCCAAAATATCCCACAGCCCCCGCAGCTGAGGTGTGCAGGAATCGCTCCTCCAGGGCCAGCCCAGCACGGCGCCGTCCCGTGGGGAAACCGCACCTGGAGTCCGGCTCCTGTTGGTTTGACTCCCCAGCCACATGCCAAAAAAGCAACCCAAGCTGGCTTTTCTGAACCTACCCTTTCAGAGCTGCTCTTTACTTCTAACAAAGAAAAAAAAAATTCATTTAGAAGCATCTAATTAAACAGTAAGTCATGACAAGGTACATGAAACTTGGAGATAACGCATGCCTGGGAGGCACCGGGAAGGTTGAGACAAAGCCCAGCGCCTTCACCGGTACCCGAGCATGTTATCTCGCATGAACACACACCTGGTTTTATCCTGGTGCAATTAGAGGACATTAAAAATATAATTTTAATGGAGGAACGGTGATCTGGCCGCAGTTCAGAGTGAAAACTTTCTTTTAAGTTTCTCTGTTTGATTAGCCGGGGCTCCTGCAGCGCGCGCATGTGTGCGCGAGGGAGCAGTGCCTGCGTCTGGAGGTGCGGCGGCGTTTTGATGAGCACCGCATCGCGCCGGCTGCGCGAGGGCTTGTCGAAACTTTAAAGCCTTTGCGAGCGGAGCTGAGGAAGGCAGCAAAGCCTCCCTCAAGCCTCGGCTTGTCCCGGGTGAGCCCCTTTTCCCACTCGGGCCAACTCCCCCAGCAGATAAAGCTGCAGCGAGCAGGAGAGCTCTGCCAGCTCGGCGGGAGAAGCCCAAGCTCAGCAGCGTACGTCTGACTGCCGTCCAAGCACCTCCGCCCACGCTTTGTGGACAGCCTTATAAAAGACAAGTCTTCGCAGCCCCAGGTGTTTTATAGGATGACCTCATTTATTACCTTTCTCATCGCAGGAAATGATGTTTATCTAATCTGCTGCAAGTATCGTTCTTTGGGGAGTTGTTTTTTTTTTTTTCCCCTGCCACATCTGGCTTCACGCGACATTTCTTTCAGCTCAGTTCTTCCCCGCGCCAAAGCGGAGGAGAAGCAGCATCGGTCCCACCAGCCCTGAGCCCACACCAGACCCCGTCCCTCCAGCAGCCCCACGGCGAGACCTGGCTTCAAAACCTGGCTCTCGCATGCCGTGGCGAGTGGATCGAAGGAGCTCAGCCTTAGCCTCCCTCCTCTGCTGCATTCTTTAGGAGTGACAGCCACTTCATGCAGTATTTCTAAATGTGGGCCCGGAGCACTCCGAGGCATAGCTTTCCATCTGTCCGTCCAGCATCCAGCCAAACAGGTCCGCATTCCTGAGCAGAAACGCTAGCACTGCCACTGCAGAGCAGCTAAAAAGCCTCAGATGGAAATTTAAACGAGTCACAAACACGAGGGAGAGCGCGGTGGCCAAACCCTGCTGCTTCAAAGAGAAGCCAAAGGAGCCAGGTCCCCATCGGCCAGGCAGCACCCGTGGGTGCCCGCACGCACCCGTGCCGGCTGTGCCCTGCTCTGTTGGTGCTCCAGGAGCAGCTTCCCTGTGAGCAGGGCCCTGGGGATTTCTCTGCTCCCACTGCTCGCAGGGCCCCGTCTCGCCCCGGACCACCAACCTCCATGCGCTGGCATCATCGCCAGCAGGACCCCGGCTGCGCTTTGCTGCTAGGGAGAAGGATTTTTATTTTCCTTCCCAAAAGGAGGCTCTTCTGCTGAGCATAGAAGGATGTCAAAGCGATGAAATCCCTCTTTATTTTATGAGCAAGCTGTGGGGTTGGGTTTTTTTTTTTTTTTTTTTTTTTTTTTTTTTTTTTTTTGCGAAGAAGCGCTATGGCGTAATGCTTGATTTCACAAATGGAAAATCCCGCTCTGCTCTCTCAGACCAGGGCAGAAGCCACACCAGGAGCTCCGGCGGCAGCTCGAGGCTTGCGGGCGGGTTCTGCCGTGCTGCAGTTTGTCTGTGGGGTTTTGCACCGGGACGTGAGCAGCTGGCCCGGGCCTCTAACCACAGGGGCAGCAGGTGAACGCAGCAGAAAACGCCTCCAGCAGCCAGAGCCTGCAGCAGCCGGAGCCCCGGACCAAACTTTTTCCGAGCTCGTTATAATGTTTTCAAGCCTGGAATAGTCCTGCTCTTAAATAAGTGCTTGGGGGGGGGGAAGGAAAACCAAACCAAACCAACACCCATCCAAAAAAGAAAAAAAAAAAAAAGAAAAAGAAAAAGAAAAAAGAAAAAAAAAAGGACAGAAAAACATTTCTGAAATACTTTTAAAAAAGAGGGAGAACAAACAGACGTGTACACAAAAGAGAATCACAAAATCGCCGCCGCCCCGCGCAGGATTTTACCCAATTAATTCCCTTAATTCCCATACCAAACTATGGGTTTGCCGTTTGCTGTCCCAGTGCTGGGGGCAGCTCACCCCATATATTTTAGGATCCCAAAGACCCCGCTGCAGGGCTCCTGACCCAGCAGCCACACTTGGTTTCTGCCGGCATTGCCAGATCTCCCCCCGTGTCCCCTGTGTCCCCTGCAGGAGGCCGGGGGGCACAAATCAGATCCCCGGGCACCGAGCGCTCCCCGCTCACCCACGGGCACTGCCCCCGGTAACGGGGCCACTGCGGGGGCTGCAGGGACCGGGGGCAGGCGGGGGGCATTTCGTTGAAGCGGGACCACGGCATCTCGGCAGCTCATTATGGCGAGATTGATCTGTTTGCACACGCACGGCTTTAGGTCGGGTTTCTGTCCCAGGGCCGTACGGGGAGGAATTCAAGGATTAAGCAGCCCTGGTTGCGGGATTTGAGATCACGGCGTGATTTATGATAAAAACGTCCTTTTTTCCACCGTTCCCCCAGCTTGGGATGGGGAGAGGCATACCGAGAGGTGCCCGCTGTCCTCCCTGCCTGCCCGGCTGCAAGGCTCGGGCTTTGCCCCTGATTTATTTTATTTTTCTAATTTATTTTTTTTTCCAAGGGAGCAATTCCCGACGGCCACGGTGCCCGGGGCCACACCTCGGGGCAGACTCAGCCAGCCCAAACGGCCCCGCTCTTAGCCCAAAACTAAATTAAAGAAATCAGGCAGAGGATTAATTAATCCTCCCGCTCCGAGCACGGGGCATCGGCGCTCGCAACTCCTGAGCGCGGCTCCTGCGCGCAGCAGTGCCCTGGAAAACGGAGCAAAACCCCTGGTCTTGGGGGGGGGTCGAAGCGCCCAGCACAACTCCCGACCCCTCCCGCTCCCCTCCCCACCCCACCCCCCCCCCCCGCGACTGCAGCTGCCGTTATTCCCGAGCTTTCCTTCGGGCTCCGCACTCCGATGTTTGGGACATCGCTTCCAGAGCAGCCCGGCCGGGGAAGGGGGGGCGCAGACATCGAAATTTCGGCCGGGGGAGGCATCGGGAGGCCGGGCAGGGCTCGCTCCGGAGGGGCCGGGAGCGTGGTCCTGGGCACCGGCGCAGGATGCGGCCCCGGGCTGCCCCAACGCTGCCCGCACCGGGCCGGGGTCCCCGCGTTGCCGCCCCGCTGCGGGACCCCCCCGGCTCGCCGCCGCCTCCCCGACGGCGCCGCGGCTCTGCCGGGGTCGCAGCTGGAGGCTGCGGGGAAAAGGAGCCGGGACCCCCCAAAATAATTCTCTTTTTGATACTCTGAGCTCCCGGGAAGAGACGGGGAAACCCTGGTGGGACACGGCCCTAAGGCTGCAGCCGAATTCTGATTGTTCTCCAAAAAGCACTTTGTATTTTGATTCAAACACAGCAGGCAAAATAAAATAAAATAATAATAATAATAACTTTCAAAAATACCGTGAAAGGCAAAGTGTCCGTCGGCACAGAGGCTGCAGACGGTTTGTACCACAACGCCCTGCTTTTCAGCCAGGGTTATTCTCTATTTTCTTTTTTTGTTTTTTGTTTCGAAAGAGGGAGCCTACAGGACCTTTAGGTACAAATGTGCCACAACAAATTCCCCGCAACAACAATTCCTCCCGACGAAAGACGGAAAATTTCTAATGAATCGCACGTTTTGCAAAACGGAGGGGAAAATAATAATAATAAACCAAGACTATAATTTCAGCCGGACCCGCAGCCAGAGGCTCCCACCGAAGCGCGTTTCTAAATGGGAATTTAATGCTGCCCGCACCCCAAAAAGCAGCCGCCCGGCGAGCGCTCCGGCGGCACGGCAGAGCACGCTGCAGCTTGTTGCGACCATCCCTCCTGCGAGGAGATTTGATGAAATGCCTCTCGTGTGCTCTAATTAAAGCGCAAATAATTACCGCCCTGAACGCTCCGCCGAAACGCCGCGTGAAGGAACTGGGCGCACGGACCGGCAATTCGCACCGAAACGGGGCCGGAGCGCACCGGGAGCGCTTCTCCTCGGTCCCAGGCCGGTCCCGGGGTATCAACAGCCACCGGGCAAGGGGAAACATCCCCGAGCCGAGCCGAGCCAAGCCAGGTCACCCTACCCCGGGCCACTTGCCCCCGGCACCCGGCGACCCCGCACCGCGCCGGGGCGAGCGGCTGCGGCTCCGTTTGCCCGCCCGTGCTCGGGTCCTGAGTGGGGGGATAGCCGCTGGACACGTCCCTTCCACCCCCCTAATTTTGTAAAAAAAATCCCCGAGAGCGGCTCCCGATTGCTTTGCACCAATTATTTGCCCTGCCCGTTTCATTTGCCGCACAAATCGCTCCTGTCCCCCTCCTGCTCCCAACAACGCCCCGATGGAATTTTTGTTAGAAAATAAAATGTATTGGGCGGAGAGGAGCTTATAAAATGTATTGGGCGGAGGGGAGCTGATTCCCACCGCGGGGCTTCGCGTGGAACCGGAGGGACTGCGGAACACGTCGGGGAGAAGCGGCGATAAATTCGGGGAGACTGACACCGGGGGTGGGGGGGGAGCTGCCCGCGGAGCCGCTTCCCCGCTCCGGTCACGGAGCCTCGGCAGCACAAAATCATCCTCGGCCCCGTTTTGTCCTTCCCGGGCCGAGCCCCGCTCCGCCGTGCCCGCGCTGCGCGGCCCCGGGGCGCCGAGCCCGGGAACTGCCGTCGAACCCCTTTGAGCCCCCCCGGGGCTTCCCCCGTCAATCATCCGCGGCCCCCGGGGCTGTCTCATAGCCGGGGCCGCCCGGCCGAGCCCCTCGATCCCCCGGTACCGGGAAGGAGCAGCGGCCCCGGTTCGGCCCGATGGAGCGCGGCTGGCCTCGGAGAAACGGAGAGAGCCACCCGCCGGGCCCCGCCGCTTTCGTTTCGCCCCCGCCGAGGCTCCGAGCGGCACCGGAGCCGGGCACGGCAGGGACCCCGCGCCGGTTCCTCGCCGTCCCGGAGCTGCCCGGTCCCGGCTGAGCCCCGCTCGGCACCGTCCCGGGGGAAAAAAACCCGACGTGGGGGAGCCCCGAGGTCAGGAGCCGGGCCCGGGGGCCGCGTCCCGCGGTGCCGCCGCGTTCTTACCTTTCTTGATCACGGACTGATCGAGCAGGTTCATCCCGCCGTCGTCCACGGCCTGAAAGCACCAAAGCCAGAGCCGTCAGCCACAGGGGGCCCGGTGCTCCCGGTACTCCCGGTGCTCCCGGTGCCGGCGGCGAGCAGGAACCGCTGGGACACGGACGGGCGGCCCCGGGAGCGGAGCGGAGCCGCGGCCTCACCCTCTCCATCGCGGCGTCCCGGTGGCCGCTCCTTCCCGGTAACAGGACGCCCCGGGGGGACGAACGCCCCGCGGCACCCCAAAGCACCCCTTACCACCCCGTTCCCCAAACCACCCCGGGCTCCCCCTCTCTGCCCGGCCTCCCCCCGGTCGCCCCGGTACCTGGATGTCCTCGAGGCCGTGGTGGCCGAGGCCGTGGAGGCCCAGCGGGCCGTCGGGGAGGCCGTGGCTGCCGTCGGGGAGGCCGTGGAGCAGGCGGGGCACGGCGGGGTACTCGCGGCGGGGGTCGAGCCCCAGGGCCCGGTGTGTCTGAGCCAGCAGCCCGGCGTCGTCCTGCCGGGAGCGCTGGGGGGGCCAGGCGGGCTGCTGGTGCTGGTGCAGGGGGCTGAGAGCCGCGTAGGGGTCGGCGAGGTGCGGGTAGCCGGGCTCCTGGCCCTGCGGGTAGGGCAGAGGCGGCTGCGGGTACGGCGGGGGGAAATAGGGCGGCTGGAAGTCGGCGGCGGGCGTGTGGCAGAGCGGCGGAGCCGAGCCGTAAGGAGCTTGGTTGAGAGCGGGGAGCTGCGGCAGGCGGGCCCCGGCCGGTGCCCCGGGGAGCCCCTCGGCGCGGTCCTGCGGCGGCGAAGACAGCGGCGGTGAGGACGGTACCGACCCCCCCGTCGGGTGCGGACCCCCCCCCCCCACCCCGTCGGGTGCGGACCCCCAACCCCGGCCCCGGATCCCAACCCCAGCCCCGGTGGCGGCCCCGTCCCGCACTCACCATGCCCGGGTAGCTGTGCACCAGCATCTGTGCGGGCCCGCGGCGAGCCCCGGGCGGGCCGGGCCCCGGGGGCGCCCCCGTCTCCGCCCTCTTTTACCCCGCCGGAGCGGCGGCTCCCATCGCCCGCCCGCTCCTCTGCGCCGGCCCCGACTCCATGCACGCCAGTTATAGCGGCGGGGGCGCGCCCGCCGCGCCGGGGGCGCGCGTCAGCGAGCGGGGCCGGGGACGCGCCTCCCGCTCCCGAGGGGCCCCGACGGCTCCCGACGGGCGGAGGGGGCGAGGGGCGGCCGGGGTTGCTCCAGCGCCGTCGGGCGGCCCCGGGGACGCGGCTCCCGTGTCCCCCCCTCCTCCGTGTCACCCCCTCTTCAGGTCCCCCATACCGCCCCCCCAGGCTCCCCCCGACGTCCCCTGCGAGCCCCCTCGGGGAGCGGCCCCGGGCTGGAGCGGGACAGAGCCCCTAGGGCCCGGGACGGGTCTGGGGGTGAGGGCAGGCGGCTGCGTTTTATTAGCCCGAACGTGGTGTTAGGGCCTCGGTGATACAGCGGCCCGGCATCCGGTGGAGGCCGGGACCTCCGCCCGACGGCAGGGCCCAGGGCCGGGGCCGCCGGGAGGGAGCCCGGGGCTCCCTGCGGGGCGCTTTCCTCGCCTGCCCGGCGGGGACCGGGGAGCCCCAGCGAGGGCCTGGGGCAACGGAGGAAAGTCTGGGGGCGCCCCGGGCCTGACTTCTGCCCGAGGGGATGGGAGGGAGGGAGCCGGGGTGCGACAGAGCGAGGGAAAACCGGGGAGCAACGACAGCAGTGTGCGCCCCCTCCTCCGTCCCTCCCCTCTGTCCTCCTTCCCTCTTCCTCTTCATCCCTCCCTCCTCCTCTCCATCCCTCCCCATCCCTCCCCATCCCTCCCTCCTCCTCCATTTGGGCCCTCGCTGCGGTGCAGGGCGAGGCAGGACGCCAGCATCGGGTCCCTGCGCATGGCACCAGGCACCAGGCACCAGGCACTGAGCACCACGGTGGATGCCCTGTCCGCAGCAGCGACCGGCCCGCATCGATGCACACACACCGGTGACATGCACGGGGCACGCACGCACAGACCCTGATGCACCAGGGCACACGGTGTTGCACGCCAACCCACGCTGGTGCACACTCACCCTGGCACACACCCCACGCGTGGCACACGCTCGCACACCCCTGGTGACACACGGCTCCGTGGCAGGGCCCTGCTCCCGCTGCCCCTGTCCTCACCGTGCCACCCGCCGTGGGCCCAGGTCGCCCTTCGCCGTGCTGGAGTTTCCATTCGTGGCAGCGTGTAATTTGTGTGCAGGCAGAGAACAAACACTTTATCCTATTCTGTAAGAGACTGTGATGTGTGATAGACATTAGCAAACACAATCCCACATTACATTTAATTTAATTCCACTCTTCCTGCCCCGAGCTACAGCTCCCTTCATTTTCATTTTTCCTCTGAATTCCCACAACTCAGACCTCTTTGATTTCCAGGTTTAATTAACAATGCTCATTAAATGAATTTTTATTCATTTCTTTTAATATTACCCTGCCACCTGTCTTTAGGAGGCTGAGGCTGATCATTTATTCTAATTTATTTCTATTAAAGATGGCATTTAGGGGAAGGAGGAGGGCCGTGCAGGGGTGTAAGGGGCTGATCTATTCCAATCTCCACATCCCCCCTCGAATGCTTTTCAGGGACACCGCTCCTGAAAGTTCGTGTTTATTCTCTGCCAGATCCGTTCCATTTGCTAGGAAAAATCGGATTGGACATGCCGTGTTTTGCAGCTATGTTCCAGTTCATTCTTGAAGTCCCTCTCTCGTCTAGCCCGCACAATGCCGATCCTTTCTTCGTCTCAAAGAGGTGAAACTGTGCAAAGCCCTCGCGGTGCGCCCGCAGCAGCTCGGGGGGAAGCCGTGCTTCCACCCCAAAATGAGGCAGGGCAAAAGAAAGCTGCAAAACTGACGGACAAAGGGAGGGGAAACCAGCAGGAAAAGCTGCCCCGATGCCTCTCCGTGCAGCTCAGCACGGCGGTGGCACTGGTGGCTCCAGTCCTGGCCACCCCAGCCCTGCGCCCTTACGGTGGCTCTTCACAGGTAGAAGGCAGCCTGGGAACCATGGTGGCAATGACAAATTGTTGTTTGCTGTCACCTGCTGTCCCAAGGTCCCTGGCAGGGCTGCTGGTGCCACGCACGCCCTGTCCCAGCAGCTGCCTGGTGGCGCTGCTGGCTCAGAGCGGCTGCAGCGACTGCTGGGGGTCCTCCAAGCGCCCCGCGACCACGCGCAGCTCCCGCTGCTCTCTGCTCCTCGGCCTCCCAGCTTAAAGACCACGTGCACGTCTGGCTGGGCTCACGTTTTGCTCTGCTCGGTGTCCTCCATAATTGCTAAGAGGGACATGACCCGGGTGGAGACCTGTCTCCTCTGCCCCCGGCTACGGGGAGCTTTTGCCACCCGCCTGGGCCCCGTCCCCAGCCCCAAGGGCCCACTTGTTGCGTTTGCACCCAAGCCAGAAAACTCTGAAAAACTGGTTTTGTGACAAAGGTCCCGGTTCTCCTTCCCCTGCAGGTCAATGTGTGCTTCCAGGAGTGTGCTATGGGCTTGGTGGAGCCACCTTTGCTTTTGGGGTCAGCAGTAAAAAAAAAAAAAAAAGAAAAGAAAAGAAAACACGCCGAAACAGGGTGCTAGGGGCGCAGGAACAGAAATATGTGCTCACTTCTCACTGCCCCAGACAAAGCTGAACTGGTTCTTCCCAAAAATCTGGCTCCCATGGGGCAGCTCAGAGAAATGTGGGCTGCTCCTGCCCTCTCCTCCATCCCCTCCCTGGGAATCCAGGAGGGAACAAAGCTCCTTGCTCCAGGATGGGGCAGCCACCCCTGCACCCTCGCTGCCCCCGTTACATCCTGCGGCTCTTGGGAGGGGTCCGCTCCCATATCCCTCTGTGCAGAGACCTCCGAAAGACTTCATTTTATTGCCAGTGCTTTTGGGATGCTACGGATACACACAGCCAGATAATGCATGCCACAGGAGGGCTCGCAAAGGCATTATGACATTTAAGCTGTCGCACCAAAACGGAGCGTGCATCTGCTCCTCGGGGGCCTTATCCTGCTTGGCCAAGCCGGGGTGAAAAAATTGGCTGCTTCCTGGCGAGCTGTGTCCCAGTGTCGCAAATGCACCGGGAGATAAAGCAGAGCTTGCTCTGGGTGTTGCCGGCTGTGATCCTGCTCCCTGCTGGGATCTCAAAGCGCCGCGGTGGAGAGGGGTCCGCGGGCAGCGGGTGCCATCGCCCACCTCTGGCACTGGAGGGTGGACCCCTGAAGGTGCCAGGTCCCAGTGGCAGGACCCGCAGCTGGGCTTGCAGAGCTTGGGGTGGCCCAGGAGTTTTCCCCCCCCCGCAGCCTTTGAAGCCTTGGCCAAGCTGCTGGCATCCGGGGCACGGAGCTGGGGCACGCCGGGACCTGCAGCCGGGCACGAACCCAGGCGGCAGAGAGGCCGCGTGGCAGGAGGCCTCCGCCTGCTGCGCCCGGACCTGCTGCAGGAGTGCTCTGTCCCAGCACAGGGTAAAGAAAGTGGTGTCCTGGGACAGGAGGGCACTTGTCCCTCTCAAGGCATCGGCACAGTGCTTCTGCTCCAGTGTCCAGCCCAGGAGAGCTCCCGGAGCAGCACCAATCTCTTCTCCTGTCCTCTGCCAGTTCGTGGCAGCCATGGGGATGGTGTTTCATGGCACAAAGAGAAACAAGCATCGTGAGGGACATCAGGGGCCTCAGAAGGGCTCTGGCATGGTCCTTATCACACCTGGTGGGGCTTTCCCTTGAGCAGAGTGAGGTGTGGGACTAGCACAGGCTCCTCTTCAGGATCCTGCCCGTGGCCAAAGCCCACTGCCCAGCACGTGCTGAAGGATGACCTGGAGGACATCCCACGGCCCTGAGTGTGCTCCCAGGGAGCAGGGCTGTGCTGTTAGCAGGTGGCCTAATTGGGAATTAAAGGGAACAATGAAAGGCCTCTGGGTCTAGGGCTGCTCTGGTCTGGGACAGTGTCCTGCAGGCTGGGACTGGATCTCTGCCGGGTGTCGGAGGAGCTCCTAGGACAGCCCGCAGGGATTAACGCTGGCCAGGCCAGCACTGCTAACCCCTGGGAGCTGGGGGGCATGGGGAGCACCCTCCTGCTGATACAGGCGCCTGCCTCTCGTTATCACTAATGATAGCCTTTTATTAACTGGAAGCCCACACCTTTTGACCAGAGGCAGAACAGCATGAGGGATGGGGAACAGTTGAAGCTAATGTGTTTGAATGTTTTTATTTCTTCTTCTTACGATCTGAAGTGTATTTCTGACTGTTCCAACGCATTGAAGTTCGCTGCGTTGCAGGGATGAGCTGTTCTTGGCAGCACGAGGCTTCCAGCCCACGCGTGCTCAGTTATGCTCTTTTCCAAGTCCAGGAGCCTCATTTGCTTGTTTGGCTTGCATTGCTTTCTGCTGGTAGCACCTACCCTTGTTTCAACTTGCATTAACTTTTCAGGGCTGAGCTGGAAAGATCAGAAACATACTTTTTCCGAGCAACAGCAGACGCCTCCTCTCTGGTTATGTAAGGCATTTGCTTGCATGAAATGGTGAGTTAAAAATATGGTATTTAGCAGGAATACTCCCAGTGGCAGCCCTCTTTTTGAGACAGCTCCTCGCTTGTTTTTTTCTCTCAGTCAGGCAATTCCACGGGTCCCCCCTCCCCACGGCTTTGCAGGCAGTCGGGGTCAGGGCCGTGTGTCTGTCCTGCCTGCCAGACCCGGTCCCCGCTGACGATGCCTCTCCCAAAGAGCTCTTAGGGTGACACCTGGTGGAAATGCCTCGCCGTGCCCGGCTGCAGCCCGAGCAGGGAGCTCTGGGCTTGGCTGAATCAGCCCAGCTCGAACCACCTCTCCATCCAGGCTGCTATTTTTTTGTTTGTTTGTTTGTTTGTTTGTTTGTTTATTTATTTATGCTTTCAGGCTCACAGGGCACCCTAGGGCTGACAGCCCAGGTTGCAAAGCCAGTGGTGCAAGTGATGTACACCATACATATGTTTTTACATCTGGCCTTCCTCTTCTGCAGAGTCTGCAAGGAGACAGTGGGGTACAATTCATCAGTTTCTGTTTCTTAATCCTTGTCTGAGGCTCTACAGCGAGCCAAGGTCTTTGCAGGTTTCCCTACAAGACCAGAAAACTCTCCCTGCACATCCCATCCCTGCTGCAAGAGGGAGCGTGAGCAACCACCACAAATCAGGGTTGGGCTTTGTGCAGGTGTTTTACAGGGCAGCAAGTGGTGCTCCAAGGGCTTTCTTCCTAGGCGTGAGTGTGAGGTGATGGCACTAGTCATGGATATGAACACATAAAGGGCCTTTGGACACCCCCAGAACAGAAGGGGACAGCTGTGCCAAATTATGGAATTATGCTCATCAGTAAATTTTAAAGCTCTTCATGTTCCTGCCTTCTGCAGACTTGGAGTGCCAAGCTACTTTACCAACACACAGGCCTTTGACAGAAGGAAAGGTGACATTCTGAAGGGATCTCTCCCAGGGCCCCGAGCAGAAATAAATCCCAGCACCGCGTGAGTTTGAAAAATGATGCAATAGAAAACCTCTTTAATAATACAATGGGCTGTTTTTAAAACAAAGTACTGACAGAAGGTCAAGCAGGGACATCTTGAAATGTTCTGAGGCAGCAACAGTTCTTCACGTCGGGTTCTGGATAGAACAAATCCTGTTGAGCTCTGCTGCATTGCTCCAGTTTTATGAAGGCGGTCATTTAAATGCTTCTTGTCACTGGCACCAAAGGGTGCGTGAGAAATGCCGAAGAGATCTTGTGCAGGTGCCTGCTTCGCTTCCCACAGCAGGGTGCTGCTGAGCAGAGGCTCTTCATTGCTCAGACAGACACTGTTCCAAAGCTGCCATACCGTACAGGTTGGCCCACTCCTCCCCGTGGTGGGACAGGATCACTTCCCTGCACGGCTTGCTGGCTCTGACCAGCTCAACGAGCACACCCTGGAAAGCAGCAACGAGTTCAAAATCCACCGAGGCCGGAGCAACGCGCGTCAGTACCTCCGAGAGACCTTCCAGCCACCGCGCCTGGAGGACAGCTTGTGGCAGCCAGGGGAAGAGCGGCACGCAGCCGGCCAAGGCCTGCATCCCCAGGAACCAGAGCTCACGGATGTCACCCCAGGCACTTGTGTAGGCAGGGGACACGGCCAAGGCCAAGTGGTGGCTGCTGGGGTCTGCTTGGGCTATGTGGGCCTCTGACAGGAAGCGAATGGTGGCTCCGAAAAACTCCTTGGCAGACTGGGTTCCCTGAAGAACTGGAAGGAAAAGGAAATGAATGAGCTGGTACAAAGCTTACTCGGCTACAGAAGGGATGCTTCAGTGTGTCTGCCTGCAGCAGAGCTGTCAGGGAGCACAATGTCACGCTCCTGCTGTAGAAATCTCATCCCATGCTGCTTCCCAGCCCCTCAGCCTGCTGAATTTTCTACATTCCTTGCCCCTCCGGGTTTTTGCCTTTGTCAGTTTTCAGTGACAGAAATCTCACCTGAAACTGGGCCTGCTTCCCTTGTGTTTGTTTGCTCCAGCCTACCCACCCAGCCCCCAGCTTCTGCCTGGGCAGAGCGATGAGCAGGGGGAACACTTCTCACCTGCTGAACTTGCGAGGACCCTGGCCATCATCAAGCCCAGAGTGGCAACGTTGGCTGCTAGAACCAGGTGATCCTTCTGAGGCAGCAGAAACGGAAGAGACTTCAGCAACGTGTCCATCAAGGAGCAAAAGGTTTTCTCTTGCCTAGAGAGAAAGCAAACCCTGAGTCACTTCCTGATCAGAGCCAGACACACCTGAAAACTTCACAGTTAAGTGCAGCATCAAAAAGGTAATGTGATGGGCATTGAAAAAAGGGACATCCCTTTTTCAGTACAGTGTCTTAAAGGATCCTGCAAGCTCATTTCACATCGCACCCACTTTCTTCTGACTGAGAACCTTAAAACAAGCCTCTGCAGCTGTTACCTGATGAGGTCTGGAGCAGTCACGACCAGGTTAAGGAAAATCCCACACGCAGTCTGTAGACTCATTTCAGTGCTTGTCAGGGAAGTTAGGGACTCAGGCTCGGAGGTCAGCACCTTCCACTGATGCAGGAAGTAGTCACACAGCAGCGCCGGTGCCCCTTCTGAGATGAGGATATCTCTGGGCCTGTCCTCGGCTGTTAAATGGCAAAAGCCAGGCAGCAGAAATCTAGAAGGGGAAAGAAATTGAAAACACAAAGTAGAATGCAGCGAGCTGGATCTAAGCCCTGCATTTGCATCCGGCCAGGAGAAAAAAGGGGCCATGGAATTGGTACTGCAGGGAGAACAGAAAAGAGAAATGACTCTCAAATCAGCTCAACCAGCAACACAGTGCTGAGTTCCTCACGCCTGAGGGAATGTATTGAAACCTCAAAGAAGAGACCATGTAGGCTGATCTGCTTCCATAAAGGCCCTATTCTTTCTTCTGCTTGCTACAGCTAAAGCCCTGATGCACAGCTTCCACAAGTCCTTCCCTGCCTCTTAGTCTCTGTAAGCAGCTGCCATCTCACATTAGTCATACACAGAGGGCTTGGACAGCTGCATCGCACTGCGGCAGTTCCAGTTGCCTCTTTCACAGGAAAGGAGCAACAAGAACTTGACCTAAATGCAGGATGCCTTTCTCTGGGCTCAGGAAAAAGAGTTGAGCTCCTTTGTGGTGAAACGTATCAGCTCTACGCTTAAAATACGTACCTCAGAGCATCCTGGGGTAAGACAGAGCCTTCAGTGCTGGCCAGCCCAGCCTGCACCCCAACCGTCTGGGGAAGACCCTCAGCTGTGCCGCTCTCTTTGAAAAGCTTCTTGGCGTAACAAACGAGGAAAGGCAGCAGCTCACAGATTTCCTGCTTGAGGGCAGACGTCTCTTCTGCCATCCAGGCTCCAAGGATTCGAACAGAAGCAAATATGAAAGGGTCTTGCAGCTCCTCCTCTTTAACCTGTGTGAAGAAGCAGACAGAAAATTACATGTCAGAGCCCCTGTCCTCACAAGCTACATCAGGCATGAAAACCACAGTGGGCCAAGATGCATATTTTGGTCTACACAGCTATGTCCACGAACTGCTGAGCTGACAGAGCCAGTCTGGACTTCTGCAGCCGTGGCATATGCTAATTCTCTTTATTATGTAGAGGTAGGAAAGGAATGGAATAGAAAAACAAGAATCACAGTGATCGTGGAGTTATTAATTTGCTATCTTGTGATCTGTCAGACTGGCCACATCATCCTGTACCTACATGTAGTTTTGAGACCAGTAAGAACCATTTTAAGTGTTCCATTGTTTTTATCTTGACCCAGGAATTCTCTCACTTCTACCTTTCCGGTTCTCTCCCCCATCCCTCCTGGGAA